>NW_027307664.1:32765-332968 GCF_964275005.1 Diadema setosum | reverse complement strand
CCTTTTCACTAAGCAATATTCATAATTTTGAAGGGGGTAATTGTCCTGATACGAATATTATTTGTTACTTATATTTTGATTGACTTTTTAGCGATGCGCCCCAGCATGATATTGTCGCATTATTATTTTTGCTTACATTGATTCCTGGACATAAATACCAGTGAACTTAAACCTAAAAAAAAGAACTTACAAGTATCTCTTTAGCTTGCAGCGTTGACGAGACGATCAATAAGTATTTTGATGACAATTTATCAATCAATAGTCTGACATTGATATATTTGGTGACACAGGGCTGCAGTTTGTGCACTACGAGCCCCATATAACAAGACAATAGCAATGGAAAGCAACAAAAGGCGTGGAGAAACCAGCGGGGACAGATATGTCGGACAGGCTGTGACTACTCAACCAGCGAGAAATTCATATCCTCAGGTATGATCTGCCATGAGTGCATTTTGTTCGGAAGGGGTGAGAGAGAGAGAGAGAGAGAGAGAGAGAGAGAAAAGAAACTGGCAACAGATCATTACATAATTTCGTGATAAGTTGCAATTTTGTTTGATTCTAGGGAAAATGTCTCGCTTTAGGTAAGTAATATGTGAATATTATTTGTCAGTTATTGCTTAAAGGGGATGGCTAGTAACTGATCAGTGTGAATCAATGGGAATGCTGGGGGATGATTGTTCCAATAATTGTGGGATTCATTTAAGAGTAAATTATGTATCTATATTGTTGTGTGAAAATCATTTGCTTCAGAATGGTCTCATATTCAAGTAATGTGCTGTTTAATGTTTCCAGGCTAGCATGCCTCTACAGTGACTGGGCACGTCATGTGCTGTCATAATGTGCGGATCATCTAAGGTGACCTCCGGGTAGTCAAAATTGTGACACGGCCTCGTCATATTTCTGCGCAAAACTAACGCTCAATTTCACATTTGAATTTATGTACAAAACTAACGCTAAAGTGACTTTTTTCACAAGACGAGTGCTGAAATTCCATGTTAATTGATGATGTCATAAATTCGGCTTAGTGATAGCACAGACTGGATTTTTTTTTTGATATCACAAAATGGATTTCTTAATATCATGAATGTAAATAATACTTATATCGAATTGAATTTGTGATATCAAAAATACGTTTACGTGACTAACTACTGGGTATTCCTGATATCACAAATTGACTTTGTGATATCAGAAATTTGATTTCATGATATCACAAAATGTAATCTGGGATATCAGAAAATATTTTAGATAGTAAAAGAGCCTTGCCATACAGTCCCTCCAGACGCGATTGTTGTTGTAACGCTATTCGTTTCGATTCAGACATAAAGTGAAAATAAGCCCAGAAAGCGTTGTCTATTGAAAGGCGAAGTCAAGCGGGAAATGTTGCATTACATTACAAGAGGTCATGTACACATTCAGAACGACTAGGGAAACTCCCAACGTTGTCTTTTAGGGGACACAGACAACGGCGTAGCCAGGATTTGATCCTTGGGGGGGGGGGGGCGGTTAGTCTGCGAGGGAGCGAAGCGACCGAGCCCGAGCGAGCGGAGCGACGAGAGGGGGGGGGGGGGGGGGGGAAGGTGTGGGAGGGGGGGGGGGTGTCTCCCCTCCCACGGTAGGAACTTTTTGCATTTTGATGTTGTAAATGGTGCAATTTGATGCATGTTTTTGCGCGCTTTATCGACGTGAAACAGTCCCACTTGTTTAAGGTAGCAGTATATTTTGATGTAGATTATCATTGAACAATTTTCCTATAAAATGGTATGATTTAAATACACTTCTTGTATTAATTCTCTTCACTGAATATCATGAACGCGACTGAGCCCGAGCGAGCGGGGAGGGGAGGGTGTGGGAGGGGGGGGGGTCCCCCTCCCACGGTGAGATCTTTTTGCATTTTGATGTTGAAAATGGTGCAATTTGATGCATGTTTTTGCGTGTTTTAACGAGTTGAAACAGTCCCACTTGTTTAAGGTTGCAGTACATTCTAGTGTAGATTATTATTGCACAATTTGCCTATGATAATTATATATAAAATGGTATCAATTAAATAAACTTTTTGTATTAATTCTTACTCTGAATATCATGAACGCGACTGAGCCCGAGCGAGCGGAGCGAGCGAGGGGGACGGGGAGGATGTGGTAGTGGGGTGTCCCCCCTCCCACGGTGAGAACTTTTTGCATTTTGATGTTGCAAATGGTGCAATTTGATGCATGTTTTTGCTTGTTTTTGCGTGTTTTATCGACTTGAAACAGTCCCACTTGTTTGAGGTAGCAATACAATATTTTCATGTCGATTATTATTGAACATTGTGGCTATAAAATGGTATTAGTTAAATAAACGTCTTGTATTAATTCTTACAATGAATATCATGAACGCTTTCTGCTCAGCAATCAAACAGAAAGAGCATGCACACGAGGGTGTAGATATAGGGGCATTTCCCCTCCAACACGAAGGCGATTTTGCATTTTCAGACCTTAAATTCAGCGATCTGGTGCAAATTTTTGGTGCAATACTTTTTCATCGAAGTGTTAAAATCACGGAATTTAGCTCTTATTCCGAATGTGCATCATCTGTGTGTATCATCTAGTGAGGAAGAGCTTAGGGGAAGGGGGATTCCCCCTCCCGCTCGGCGGAGCTTTTGCGTTTTAAGAATTGAAATAAAGCGATCTGGAGCACACTTTTTGTGGAAAATTCGGAAATTGTCCTTCCCCAAAATGTATTAAGTCTAAAGTGGGTAACAAGCAATGGAAGGGTGGCAAGATACCCCTCCCATATTCAAGGGAGCCTTTTTTCAGTTTTGCTGAAGCTTTTTGAACTGAAATTCAACAATCTGGCGCACACTTAGTTGGAATATCTGGAAATTTTTCAATCAGAAGAGAAGTGTAGCAAGCCTGTGGAATGAGATTCTGTATAATTTTCTGATTGCAGTTAAACGTTTTGGTACACACATTTTGTGTCATATTTGGAAAACTGTTTATGTTCAAAGCGTAGCCACAGTCTACTTCTATGCATGGGGGGGGGGGGGGAGGGGCGGGCGAGCAGGAAGAAGGCGTGGGCGAGTGTTATCTCCACCCTTCCCGTACGATGGAGCTTTTGCCTTTTTAAGGTTGAAATTGAGAAATCTCCTATACGCATATTTGATGGCATATTTGGGAAGTCATTAAAAAAAAACTGATGTGGGAAGGGGACTGAGGGAGGAAAGGGTCGATTAAAACGGGAATTCCCCTTGTACATGAGGGAACTTTGAGTTTTCGGATAATATAAGTGATAAGTCTTGTGCACTCAGAATTATTCATAATTTTGTGTAAATCTAAAAAGTGTACTAAGGGTAGGGAAAGAGCCACAGAGGGGAGGGTTTGGGAGGGGGATGCCCCCTCCCAAGCACGAGAAATTGTGCATAATTTGAATTGAAATTCAACGATCTGGTGTACACTTTGAGTGAAATGTTCATAAAATTATGATCTTATTTGATGAAAGGTTGAAAAGGAGACCCGCTTCATGTGCATGCATACAGTATGCACGCATTCTTTTTTTTTTTCCGCCTCGCAAATCCCCTGTCCAAATCTTGGGGGGCGGGGGGGGGGGGCGACCGCCCCCATCCCCCCCGCTACGCCAGTGGACACAGAATAGACATGATCCAGACTTTTAAGATCTGAAATGGCCTTGACAACTTGTATAGCCCAGATTTCTTCAGCAACATTCCTAATCAAGGACGAGAAGTCACATTCTTAAGCTCAGAAAACTTCACACAAACTCAAAATCATGACAAAGGGATTTGTCTCATCGTGTAGTCAAAGTCTAGAACAGCGTAATACTGCATAGAAGCCATCAATAGCAACCGTGTAAACCCCTTCAAATCAAAATAGAGAAGGCATGGAAACATACATTCAACCGTGTCCCATAATGTTCTAGCCCTTTGCATGTGAGTAGTAGTGCCAAAAGAAAAAAAAAAAAGAGGAATGTTTGCAAGACCGAAGAGGATGCACAGAGGCAAATAAGTTTCAGGCCCTACTTTATGCCCAACATCAAGGTAAATTGGGGTAACTTAAAAGTAGTGTCAGCAGAGTCCATGTACATGCACAATGTACACATAAGACATTAGTCAATGTAAATCTGGATGAACTGGAGCCGACATGGGATTTTTTCTGTTCAACTGGTAGAGGGAAAGCAGAAAAGTGAAAACCCTGATGAAAAAATGTCTACTATCTAGCGGGTATACTGCATGCGTATTTGTATGTATTCATGAGATTATGTTTTCAGCAATCAATAATTTTTGTGTGTTTGTTTTCTTATTAACAAGGAGCAGGCCGGGAGCAACTACGGTCAGGATGACTATCCTATTGTGACAAAAGAGCCTGCATATTGTAAAGGATCCTGCTGTGGTGAGGCTCTTCTCTCTGCTAAAGCCGGAACTGGGTCGGTGAAGAAGGAATTCAATCCCGATGTCTCCATCGAATGTAAGGGAACCGCCTTGGGATGCGACATGTCTTTAATAGACGACTGCGCGATTGCCCTAGGCTGCCAATCGGAGGTCTGCGCCACAAAGTTCGTTTGCGGCCTTCTTGCTCTAACACTTGGTCTAGCGTTTAACACTAGGTGCCTGTATAACGAAGATGAAATCGAGTTACAAGTGATGGGAACTGGGATCGATTCGTCGTCTGGGCTGGCTCTGTGTGTCCTGGGATCCAAATTAGGCATTCATAACAAGGAAAAGGCGAATAAGTAAAAGAAAAGGAAGAAGGCAGAGCAGAGGGAAAGGGTAAATCAGGGTTCCATTTCATTAAAAAATGACACGATAGCAACCTTACTGGAAAGGCAATTGTCATGGTATCGACAAGAATCCAGCTTCCTGATTGGCTGTTGCTATGGAAAGTTGTCATTCCAGTAAGAGTTGCTATCCTAGCATATTTTGTAAATTAGGGTCCTGAGGAAAAGTTGGGCAGAAGGGGAAAGGGGAGTTGAGAAAGGGAAAGAAAAGGAAGGGGAAGAAGAGGAAAGGAAAGAATATGAAGGGGAAGAAGAGGAAGGGCAGGTGAGGAAGAGGAAGGAGGGGATGATGAGGAAGGGAAGATGAGGAAGGGGAAGAGGAGAAAGGGGATGATGAGAAAGGGGAAGAGGAGAAACAGGATGATGAGGAGGGGGACGAGGAGGAAAACGCAGAATAAAAAGAGGTGTAAAACGCAGCATTCTGCATGATTTTACGCACCTTATCTTCTGATACAAAAAAACCCCGATGTTTATAATGTTCTTGATGAAAAATGAAATAAAATTGAATTGAATTGAATTGAATTGAATAAAAGTAGGTGGAAGAGGAAGAGGCTAAATAGGAGAAAACGATGAGAGTGACGGCTAAAAAGTAAAACACGAAGACACACCTGAAAACGAGAAAGAGTAAAATGCTGCTGTAATAAGAAATTAGCTTTCTGCGACTGGCAGATATTACGGCAAATAGCTGAAAGAGCTGTAGGTTTGGTGAAGCAATCACGTAATTTGGTATGCCGGTAGACTTTGACCAGTTGGTGATTTTTAGATGGGCCTATATGGCCATTTAGATTCGACTTCTGAGAAAAATGACGTTCATTTTCAAAATCATAGTTATCTCTTTCTTGAAAGTCGTTGATATGATAAGTTTAATCAATAAATGTGGCAACAATTTCTATGGTATTATAAATCATACATCAGTAGTTTTACCGTCCACAATACATCTCAGATTCGACCTATGACAAAAGTGGTGGCCATTTTCAAGGTCAGCAACCATCTCGAGTAGTGTGTATACTGTAGTGTAAGGCGAAGAGCGAGGGGCGATCTTGAACACTGAGGGCCTCTATAAAATGTACAGCAAGAAGTCGACCTCACACACTCAATCGCTCTCATGTCAACCATCACAACCAGCTCCAAATGCAGGATGATGGACCACAATTGGAATTGGAGGACATTTATTGGACCTTGCATCACAACTTCACTTGCATCTTCAAAGGTGTGGATATTATACTCCCTTTGGGCACTCTGCTCAGATAGATGCGTCTTGTTTATGTAGGATACTTTCAGAAACTAATATGCCGCCCACTGGTATTACGCAATCACGGCCTGAACGAGTGTTCCTGTCTAGCCGCTACCTTCCAAAAGATCTCCAATGGCGTTGAGGGACGCCATCTTGATGTGTAGGTCACCAAACATTACTGTGAATTGATCCTCACCATAACCTGTAGGCCAGCGTCATTGCCATGGATGGTACAGCATTCAACAATTTTGGCAGCTCTTTTTTTTTTTCTTGTACAACGGCAGATATTTCACTCATTGAATGAAGCTGGTATGATCAAACATTCATATCTTTATTTTTACTTAAAAAAAAAAATCATCCTGGTTGCACTTGCCATATAATTATTGTACACAACAATTTGAAATTTCCAGTTTTTCATTCAAACGCAATTATGCCGGAGGCTCAAATATCCTCGTATATCTAATTGATCACCGTATATTCTGAAGTTATTCAACCAGGAATAACATTATGTTTCAGACTTCAATTGCAAAAATATTGATTTTTTTTTTTTTTTTTTTTTTACACAATCTATGGAAAATTGTGAGATTATGACATGGTTAGCTCACTCATTTGCGTATTCATATTCACTGTACCAAAACTGGTTTTGCAGAAATTAGGAAAACTGTCAAAATGTCATAACTTACCTATCTTTTTTTTTCGCCCAACTTCAGTCGATTTTTGCGGTTGAACTCGTAAGATTTTATTCTTTTTTTTTTTATAAGACTAACTTATATATGGGCTGGATTTCCCCTTTAAGGATCTGCCACTTTCGTTTTCGTGGCTACATCTTATTTACAATTTTGTTACAATATGTATGTAATTAGAATACGTTTCCATTATTTTGGCACATCGAAAAAAGACGAAGTGTTATTGTATAGTAACAACCGTTGTAATGCAGTTATGTTTGTTTCTTGTTTTGCTGAACAAAGACTTGATATAAATTCAAACTTATCAATCGATAAATCAATCAATGTCAAGGAATATCAAGCAGCCATTTTAAAACGGATGTCATATTGTCACAGGTCGTATTAAAGGTGTCATATGGACAGTGCATTTACTCACGTATGATTTAGACAAAGAAAAATACATTTCCACACCTAGGCCTAGACTTTATTTGACAAACAATCTCAAAGAATTTCAAATAGGGGATGACAGCCATCTTGAAAATGGTCGCCATTTTTGTTGCAGGTGGAAGCTGCGATGACCCTATATTCTAAAAATCACCACTGAGGCATAGTCTACCAGCTTTTTAATGTTCTCTTTCATGTAGTTTGTGATTAGTTTATATGAGCGTTTCCCAACTGATCTAACGTGGTACCTGGGTTTGCATCTATCTCTCAGATGGCAAAGTGACCTGAAGACAAGCTGGCAACTTTGTAGCCAGCTGGGTCTCCACTTGTTGTTGAGACCTCTCCGCGACCCGACGTTGAAGACGTATAAGTAGGGTCTCCAGGAAGTCGTGTTCAATTTGTTTGTTAGTTTTTTAAATACTCTCTTGTAGTTTTCAGCTGGTTTCGGAGACGTCTTTACGATGCTTTTGCGAGATTTCTTGGAGATTAGCTGTATTTCAGGGGAGTCAATGGAGAATAGGACATGATTATTCGATTTTTTTAGGGACTTTTTCCAGTCTATCACTGGTCCCCCAGGGGTCTCCGTGTCGTCTCTGCGGCACTTATGATCAGATGCGGCAACGTCGCGGAGACTATTTTGTCCACAGCTGAGGAGTTTCCACGACGTCTCCACAACTCATGGTCACATAGACGGTGTGGACACTTCACGGAGACGTCCCTTCGACGTCCCCAGGACTTTAGGCAAATATGTTGTCACCTCCCCCCCCCCCCCTTTTTTTTTGGCGACGTCTCGGATAACGCCCCATCTGCCCATAGACTCGGCGTCTAATGATGAGAGTGCACATCATTTTGTTTTTCTGTTTTTTTTTCGGGGGGGGGGGGTTTAAGTTGCACAAATAGACACGACTCGCACCAGGGAGGTGAGAGAAAATCTTTCCTCTCACCTCCCTTCTCGAAGTCTCCTCGACTTCAAAGCCTATAGCGTTAAAAAAAAACAAAATCATGAAATTCATGTTCGAGCCAAAAATAAAGGTATTAGACCAGATAAAGAGAATGTCTTAAAAACATCAATTTCATATTTTTTTTTCACTAATTGCACTACCAAAAATTTTACTGTTAATATTTTCTACGGTTTTGTGAACACTTCGTTACTGTCAGGTGAATATACGCTGTCAAGCATAGGATGACATGAACAGCCATGATATCTCAGATGATTATCTTAGTGAATTTAAAGGCCAATATGACTGTAATATCAATGACTTCTTTCTGCCCATGCGCAAAGTGGGACAATACGAAATAATTTTTCAGATAACACAGTTTAGGGTGATATTGTCATGGCTTAAAATATGTTTGATAATAAGAAAATAAACAGACATGTTGGTTGGTTTGTGCAGTGGCGTATCTAGGGAAAATGGCGCCCGGGGCAAGCACGAAAATTGGGCCCCTAATTTCTGAAAAAGTGTTCAACCCAAACCCCATCCCGGTAGGGACTTTAAACAAAGTCCACATGATGCTTTTTCAAGCACTTAAAAGGGATCTTTTGAGGGTGATTTAAATGTAATGAATTTTGATATATTTCGGCGAGCGAGCGCAGCGAGCGAGCCGAAAATTTTTGTATTTCTGCTTACAAAACATGGAATCCTTGTCATATTTTGCTTACCAAATCTTACAATTCTAATCAAGATATAGTGACGGCCTTATAGATAACGATTTATACCAACAAACTGAGGACTTTAAAAAATACTCTAAATTAGTACGAGCGAGTGAGCTGACATTTGTATATGTCCTCGTCATCATCACGTATTGTTCTTATCTTTTTTTTAATAAAAATTTTGGCGAGCGAGCGCAGCGAGCGAGCCGAAAATTTTTGTATTTCAGCTTACAAAACATGGAATTCTTTTTTTTTGCTTATTAAATCTCAATCTTATTAAATCTCACAATTATAGTGACGACCTTACAGATAACGATTTATACCAACAAACTGAGGACTTGAAAAAATACTCTAAATTAGTACGAGCGAGTGAGCCGAAATTTGTATATTTCTGCGTCATCATTACGTTTTTTTTTCTTATCTTTTTTGATTTTTTTTTGCGCCCCCCCCCTCCCCCGTATGTTCGAAACCGTTGGCGTCCTCTTTTGATCCAATCGGCGATCGCTTCAGAACGAATGAAATTGCAGTCGCTGCTCCGTGTAACATTTTTCCTGCTAAATATAAAATGACATGAGTGAACAAAATAGACATTATCATTTTGTCCGCGTCATCGTCACGTTTTGTTCTTATCTTCTTCTCTTTTTTTTATCATAAATTTTGGCGAGCGAGCGCAGCGAGCGAGCAGAAAATTTTTGTGTTTCAGCTTACAAATCATGGAACTCTTGTCATTTTGTGCTTATTAAATCTTACAATTATTCTAATCAAGATATAGTGACGGCCTTATAGATAACGATTTATACCAACAAACTAAGGACTTGAAAAAATACTCTAAATTAGTACGAGCGAGTGAGCCGAAATTTGTATATTTCTGCGTCATCATTACGTTTTGTTATATCTTGTTTGATTCGGGGTTTTTTGCGCACCCCCCCCCCCCCTCCGTATGTTCGAAACCGTTGGCGCCTTCTTTTGATCCAATTGGCGATCGCTTCAGAACGAAAGAAATTGCAGCCGCTGCTCCGGGAAACATTTTGCCTGCTAAATATAAAATGACATGTGTGAACACAATAGACACTGTCATTTTGTCATCATCACGTTTCGTTCTTACCTTCTTTTTTATATAAATTTTGGCGAGCGAGCCGAAAATTTTTGTATTTCAGCTCACAGAACATGGAATTTTTGTGTGAACACAATAAACATTGTCATTTTGTCCGCATCATCATCATGTTTTGTTTTTATCTTGTTTGATTTGGTTTTCTCCCCCCTCCCCCCCCCCCCCCTTTCCGGGCGAGTTTTTTCTTCTTTTTTTTTCTTCTTCGTTTTTTTTTTTTTTTTTTTTTTCTTCTTCGTTTTTTTTTTTTTTCGCTTTTTTGCGCCCCCAAGTAGTGGCGCCCGGGGCACGTGCCCCCCTTGCCCTAACGGGTTTGTGTGTGTGCCTTAGGTAGACAGAAAGATCCGTCTGTCCGGAGGACTCTTTTTATATTTTGCCATTAACGCTGTCCTCCGTAGACAGACGGAAGGTTGCAGTACCCATTGCTGTGTGGATGTTCTTAACCACTGTCTATATGGAAAATTGGGTGAGGTACCTCACCCTTCTCGATTGCGTCTAATTCACGGCCCTAGGTCGGCAAATTTAAGCTTGTATAGTTAAATTAGCTTTTTAAGAATACATTACACTCACCAGATTAATGAATAATCCCACATTTTAGTAGAATTTTCAACGTAAAACACAGCCTGTCGCGTCGTCACGTTCAAACTGCAGAAACATACACTATGAATCTATTAGCCAATCACATGCGAGGTAGCTTCTACGTGTTTGTTTTACTAAAACACGTACCTCGCATGTGATTGGCTTACAGATTCAAAATGGCGACTTACAGCTTGCGAACGGCGATGTTGCGATATCGATAAAATTTCTGCGTTATAACCGAGTTTATGTGAGTATTTCGATTGCACAATTGAAAAATTTATCCCAAATATTGCTGCATAATGTTTCATGTCATGTCAAACCTGTTTGAATGTAAAAATGCTGTCTGATATTTGGTTTATCGTAACGTTTGATCTGTGCGCGACTGCTCCACACAGGAGCCGCAATCATTGACTTCGGTCCGTATACGGAGGGGATCCGTGAAGCCAGACGTAGTCTCCGCGGAACATTCCTCGACGGAAGGATACAGACCGATCTTTCGGTCAATGCCTTAGGGTACTTTTGTACTGGGAAAGTTCCATAATAGAATTATGTGTAATACATGTACGTATATGAAAAGTGTGTCATTTATGATTGAGCTTTATAGGTACATAGCCACGCGATAGCTCTCAGGTCATAGCTCTCTGACCAACTCACCATACAATTTAGTGTCATGTATACTGGACCGATGCAATGTTTACGCTTTATTGTTTTCTCTGGGTTTCTCAAATGGCAATGATCTAGATATTCAATGAAACTGTAAGAAGCAATAATACTTCAAATCATTGTATATTAGCTCAGATTGATAATCTGGCTGTCCGGCTGGGAACATCAGGCTGAGTAACCAGGACTTCTGTTTGTCCTTTTTTGCATTACAAACAGTGAAGTAGTGAAATACAAATGGCTATGATGCAATAGTCTTTTTGAAGAGAAAGCTACGACCCCCCCCCCCCCCAAAAAAAAAGCTTTAACGGATATAATTGATTGAGTGTACTGTAGGAAGGCCCGTATCAATTTCATCGGTTTCGATTTAAATGTGCTTGTGCGTTACATTGGTATCGTAATTCTATACCTTCAGTGTTTATTTTTTATCTGTATTTTTTTATTTGTCGGTAAAAGTAAAACATCAGCTTCATGTGCGCACGCACTTATACAAGTAGTCAAATTTAGATTGTAGCAGGTGGGCGATATTTATGTTCATTATTCTGGAGTTTCGTTAATGCAAACTTGAAATAAAGATCGTTATTATACGGCCACGGGGTTGCTATTCGGACAGATAATACATATCCACCTGCAAAAATGTATATTGAAGCATTAATCGGAATAATACTTTTACTTACTACCCAGCGGATTCTGTCATTTTCAAAGCGTTCGTTTATGTTATGAAACTGTAATTGAATGAAATAAACGGGAATATTGTTCGTTTATCCTCTAGCTGCTGCAGATATCGTTTGCTGTTTTAGAAATAAAATGTGTACTTCCTAAAAATAGACTATAGTTTCTTTTATTCCACATCTTTATCTTTTCCAAGTAGATTTAAACTATAACCATCTATTTCTGTGGTTGTTTTTTTTTTGTTTTTTTTCGTGTGGTATAGGAGCAAGTTACAGAAGACAAAAAACAAACAAACAAACAAACAAACAAACAAACCATGAAATAAGGAATGGCCTTAAGGCATCGATACTGGTTTGTTCCATTTCAACCTCATTAATATCTTAAGGTCGGGTACATTATGATTGCTGTGAAAATAGTTTTGTCATTCTCGTAGCAGAGGCATTTCCACACCATTCAAATCAGACGCACTGTACAGCCTACAAACCTCAAAATCCTCCACTAATGTCAGAATTACCGCAAATGTCATAAACGCGTCAAACGCAATGTCATAACATGACATATAATATGTCACTATCTGAAATTATAATTTTCTCAGGCTCAAAAACTATGAGCGAATGCTATTCAAAATAATCATTATGTTAACGTTGTTTCTCTGTTTTGTGACACAATTAATGGTCAAAACGGCTAGCTATTTTTAGATAGGTTCATCAAACCATTCCTACATGATTTTCACAAACATCCGGCTCATGTCTTGTTCGGGATAAAAGCCCACTCTCGGTTTGGACTCTAATATGCCAAAACGGGCTGATAAAAAAAGAAAAGAAAATGCAATTGAACGAGATTGGTCATTTGTCTGCGATTATCGTTTTTTTCCCACAAACGTGGTTCCCGTCTCTTGTAATTATTTTTGGGGCTATTTTCGCACCAGATTATTCTCAGATTGTAGACCTGTCGCTTCATTTCCGATCAACGCCAATTTCGCCATGTTGGTTTTATTGATGAGCCTTTCGCTTGCTGCGTATATATATATATATATATATATATATATATATTGGCTTCGCGTATTGGTAGTACTAGAAATAGCAATAATGATGTCACAATAGAGGAATGACAGTGATATTAACAGTGAGGTGTTAATATCACTGTGAAAATTCATACGCACTGCCATCCCTGACGAAGGGGGAGGCCCCCAAGAATTCGGAATTTGAATTAAAATCTAGGCAATTGGCATTTAATGCGTATATATATATATATATATATATATCTTTTCACATGAAAAACATTTTTCTTTCATTAAATAGACCGCAGCAGGTCCTATCCTTTTTTCTTTTTTTTTCGTGCCGCAAATGTTACCGTTCGCTTCAACGAGATTGGTCTAACTGTTAAAGTAGAAATGTCGCTATGGCAACTGGTATGCCTCCGCCATAATGCATGATTCTCGTAATAGGTCTATAGTACATGTGGACAATGTGTGATTAAATTTTCACAAAATTGTCAAAATTGGCCAATTTTCACAAAATTGGCAAAACAAGTTTGTCACAGATGTGTTGAACGTTCACCTTCCTCGACCTAGGTTTAATTGGATGAATAGGAGAGCATGTATTTGGGATTTAAGGACTTTAACTTGACTTTGACCCATTCATACGTTTACGCATTGAGTAATTTTCAAGGTATGGAGAAAAAGTGCAATTTCTATCTTGAATAGTAAATTGTTACCATTTTCATCTGGCCTTTGACCTTAATATTCATAAGATAATCATTGTCAGGCAGAATATGCATAAATATGTAGAACGTTTCACGATAACTTGAGCCACTTCCGAGATATGGAGGAAAAAATTAGTTCAGCACTTTCACTTGATCTTTGACCTTTTGACCTTTGAGGCAAAAACAAAAGAAAAAAAATTCTATTAAGTTATACATGCATAGACCAAGTGTAAAAATAAATAATCCTGCTGCCATTGCATAAACATGAGGGAATAGTAAAATTTTGAAGTGTTGCCCTTGACCTTTGACCCCTGACCTTTGACCCCCCATGAACTCTTAATTCTCTAGATAATCACTGCCAGTCAGAACATGTATATATACTTTGTTCCATGAAGATACCTTGAACAATTTCCAAGGTACAGAGGAAAAAGGTGAAGTTTTAATATTTTTACTTGACCTTTTGACCTTTGACCATTGACCTCATGACCCAAACTTTCAAAAAATAATTTTAATTGGGTAATACATGTATACACTAAGTTTCAAGAAAATATCTTCAGGCACTGCATAGATATGGTGGAAAAAGTGAAATTTTATGTATTTGACCTTGACCTTTTGACCTTTAACCTTGAGCATGTGCACCCAAAAGTAAGATAGGCACAACTTCACCCCCTAATACACATACATGCCAAGTTTCATTAGGATACCTCAAAAGGTTTTGATAGTTACCCTGTCCACAAAATTCATTACGGACGGACGGAAGGACGGACGGAAGGACGGACGGAAGGACGGACGGACGGACAACCCGAAAACATAATGTCTCCGGCACCACTTCGTGGCGGAGGCATAAAAACGAATGGAAAAAAGATCCTTGACATCAATTTCACCCCTACATTATAGTGATCGCAACGAAAATATCGCACGGAATTATAGGAAAATTATTCGAGTCTGCTCATGCGTAACAGAAGGCATCATCCTGTTTTGGGCGATAAGACTAACCGAGTGGCACGTGACCATAATCCCAATTAGAACCTTAAAAATATAAGTGAAAATCACAGCAAATAGCAAATACATGTACGAGCTATTTTTTTTTTTTGATCCTCAATTTTCATCGTGTAGACTAGGGGGTTCCAATCTTTGTTATTCATGTTCAGACTTTAACATAATACTCCGTAACTGCTGGGAGATGAATTGAAATTGATGGTTTATTACTTAAATTTAGAAGCAGCACTGACAAACAAACACCAAACACATGAGCGATTATCGAAATATCTTGGGTACATTATCATCCACACACTAGAGTAGAAATAGTTTACCGCACATTTCCCAAAACAATCGCATCTCTTTACGAGACTCAACCCACTGAACTGCTTACAGGAGAAAATTACAATATAAAACCTATCACTCTATCCAAATAACTTTGTCAGAGAAGAAAGAAATGACCTGCAAGAATAGAAATAGAGTGCACATTGAACTACCACTGGTAATGTGGTTGAGGTACACCGCAATGTCAGCATTTAACAGTGCATAGGCCTATACGTTTTATAACAGATGTAAAAACTGCCAAACAAAACTAAGATGTATATAGAAAAAACAATAAAAAACAAAGACAAAAAAAAGTCGTGAAAGCTGGTTCCAGCTCTGACCGCTTACTATAGTACCGTTGACACTACACAGTTATGTAGTACTTCTGAATATCATACACCATTACCATTACGTCACATGTGTTGAGTTGTAATTGTCTTTTATATTTATATTACATCTTCCTACCGAAGAAAAGTGAAAACCCACTCACCCACACAAAAAGACACACAGACCCACACAATGGACGCAGTTTTGATAAAAGTTCTCGGTAAGGACTGTAGATATTTTTTTTTTCTGGATATTAGAACGCATACTATTTTTCATTTCCCAGATAGTAGATGCTACTATGTAATCCCGTGAGATTTTTGTGCCAAAATTGATTTTCTGGGGGGCTAACTTTGTCAATTTGGGGGTGCTGAATCCAAAAAAATATTGGTTCCATTTTTTCCGACCACGTCTTCAGCCAAATTCAAAATGGCCGCCATAGCAAACTGTATTTTTTATCCATATCTCATTAAGTGAGCATTGTAGAAGCTTCAAATTTGGTGCAAAATGCATGGTTGTGATGTCAGACACTGTGGTTTATCATTTTCTGATATTGTGGATTGTTTTGATACAATTTGTAGGCTGCCATCTTGAATTTCAAAATGGCCGCCATAGCAAACAGTATTTTGAACTATATCTCAAACAGTGAGCGTTGTAGAAGCTTCAAATTTGGTGCAAAATGCATGGTTGTGACATCAGACTCTCTGATATATCATTTTCTGATATTGTGGATTGTTTTGATACAATTTATAGGCCGCCATGGCGTTTTTACCCATATTTCACGTTGCAATTATTTTAGGAGCATCAAATTTTCAGTAATGCACGTGTTGTGGTGTCCAACGTTCCAGTACATCTGTTTCCTATTGTGGCTCATTAGACAGGCCACCATCTTGAAAGTCAAGATGGTGGCCATAGAAAAACATATGATACTGTGGTAAGCGCCTTAGATGAATTTGCCAAAATTGTCCTAGTTAGACCGAATTCATTTTCAGGTCACGCAAAACGACAGCCATCTCTTGATTCAAAATGGCTGCCATAAATTTAGACTGTAAGGACAAGATTCCAATGACGTCATCAAGCCATCCTGAGGGGCAAAACTACGTGGGGGGGGGGGGAGGGGTCCAATACCACTTCCCATAAGTGTGGGCAAGCGTGTAAGCGTTACATCCCACGTCCCATAATAGCCAAGCGGGTATGTGGTTCGCGTACACGTGATTTCTTTTTGCCTCTCAGGCAGAAGATTATTTGGTGTCGTGATCCCAGTTACCAAACATTTGTACAAAAAGCAAGAATCGATACGAGTAAAGGTGATCTTCAAAAACTGGATGCTGCCTCGCGAGAATGAAGACAAACAAGGAAAAGTCTCGCAATGGCAAGAAATGCCATGGTCACCCTACCAGGCATCCTATTCGCAAGCTTGTTTGTTGACCACAACATGAAACAACTCATCAGGGAGCTCATAATTCCTGGATGTATTTCTGGAATAACACAGAATGAATAAGGAATGCCAAATGAGTAGGTTTTTCCTGATTGCCCTTGTGTGGGTCATCCTCAATTATCATGACTACCAAGATACTTACTGCTGTACCACCAATGATTCTAAAAATACAAAGGAGCAATAATAGCTCAATTCTGTGGCACTTTGGATGCATCAGAATTCTTCAGCAATTCAGAACACCATCACACGAGGGTAATCTAAAAAATTGTCACTGCATTAAAACTTATAAATGTGGTGTTTGGCAATCAGGTATCGGAAACATTCAAGGAGGATATTCTAAAAAGAGATGAAAAGGGAAGTTTTCATGTTCTGTACTATGAATTTGTATCTAAAAGAATTTAAGAATAAAGAAATATGTCTAGGATGATATGAGAAAGGCCAGACATTCAGCTCTTGCAATTGAAATACACCGTGCAAGATTGGATCAAAAGTCATTAAGCTTAAGAGGACCAGTAACTTCTTATAACGCTTCTACCGGTACAACAGTCTGATAGAACTGTCATTATCCAGTCATTACTGGACGATACAATTACCGGAAGTTGTAAGTTGTACTGTTCTAAGTAATTCCACAATCACTCTTCATCTCAAAATGTTATGACCTTCTCCTCATTCTCACTAACAAGGGTTCATTTTTCATACCCATGCCTTAGAAACCCTCAAAGCTGTCAGTCAATTCCATCTGACACAGAACGAAAAAAACAAACAAACCAAAGGGTTCATCAAAGATTCCATGGAAGCTGTCACCCGTCACAACGAGGAAGCAGATATCATCATTCCATTGCATGTAATAGGTGCTACTTCAAGCGTAACAGGGAATTTCAGAGATATTGATGATTAGTACGTATAGACACTGACATTTTCATTCTCCTAATGGACCTTTGCTTTACTTTTAATAGTGCATCGCATGTTGTCTGCTCTATCACTGGAAAAGGAGATGACAAAGTACAATTGACATTGTTGAGAGATTATGTTCTGCAAATTATTGCGACAAACAAAGGTCTGCTTGGTCGTGCCTTTCATGGCGCATGCTGAAGTTCAAAATTTGAGGATGTCTCAAAGAGCAGATGGATCAATAATTCTCTAAACCTTGAATTCTATATGCAGAATGTGCAATGACAGTCCATGCCTTCCAGAAGTTGAGCGTGGATGACTTCAACCTGGACAATCTCCCGCTTTGCTCTCGTAGAGTCTTGATACAACACATCCAGAGAACAAACCTCGTAAACCTTCACAACCTAAATTGTGCCTCTACTTATACTGGGGAATATGGTGCATTGTAGTTATTTCCAGCGGATATGCATAAAGTATATGCAATTAAATGCTTCGAACTTCCTACGCCAACGGTAGTCACAGAATTCATTATCATGTTCATATGGCAAGAAATGCAAAATTCATTGTTTCTGGAAGAATTTAGAACCAATTCTCCCCTGTGTACAGCCCTATACAAGTGCTGTGACTTCAAGAACACACGCAGAGAATGAGCCTAGAAGACATTAACTAAGTAAATTTCCGACAAATTTTCTAGTACTAATATTATTTATTTAAACTCTACAACAAAATCATCTAAATGGGGACATTAAGTCACTCAGACACTTAATTGAGGCACTTTCGTAGGTCATTTGCTTTGACACCAAAATCACATGATTTCCCATTCACAAGTTTTACCCAAATGCAATGCTCTTAAAGGAATGTTTCCCATGGCAGCCATTTTGCATTTCAACATGGCAACCTACAGGAAACTATCCCGCCTATGCAATAATAATACTATTATTTTATTGAAGTGATTGACTTACACATACACTTTTGTAGGTCCTACAAGAAAGTGCTCCAGCATGCTTGAGTTTGCAGGGTAAAGATTTTACAGCACGAAATATGGGTAGAAATCCATCTTGAATTTCAAGAGTGGCAGCCGATGTGAATAATCATTGTTACAAAATGTATGTAATTATGTGTGTGTGTGTGTGTGTGTGTGTGTGTGTCTTTGTAGAAGAATGTACAATGTACACCACCATAAACATTGATATGCCAAAAGTTATTAGCTGAAAAGCAGCCATTTTGAACGATAAAATGGCAGCCTCAAAAATGATCTGCAATTTTACGAGGGGATCAAAGTGCATCTGAATGTTCAACATCATGAGCCTGGTTAGTGCCCGAAATGGGAACTTTCTGCATTGTTTACGACATGAAATATGGGTCAAAATATATATTCTGGTATGGTGGTCATTTTGAATTTCAAGATGGCCACCTATAATATCAAAATGGACCATCATTTCAGAAAAATATGTTTCAGAAAGTCTGATAGCATACGCATGCTCTTTGCCCCAAGTTAGAAGCTTACACAATGTATACAATGTATAAATGGGAACTTTCTGCATTGTTTACAACATGAAATATGGGTCAAAATATACATTCTGGTATGGTGATCATTTTGAATTTCAAGATGGCCACCTATAATATCAAAATGGACCATCATTTCAGAAAAATATGTTTCAGAAAGTCTGATAGCATACGCATGCTCTTTGCCCCAAGTTAGAAGCTTACACAATGTATACAATGTATAAATGGGAACTTTCTGCATTGTTTACAACATGAAATATGGGTCAAAATATACATTCTGGTATGGTGATCATTTTGAATTTCAAGATGGCCACCTATAATATCAAAATGAACCATCATTTCAGAAAAATATGATTCAGAAAGTCTGATAGCATACGCATGCTCTTTGCCCCAAGTTAGAAGCTTACACAATGTATACAATGTATAAATGGGAACTTTCTGCATTGTTTACAACATGAAATATGGGTCAAAATATACATTCTGGTATGGTGATCACTTTGAATTTCAAGATGGCCACCTATGATATCAAAATGGACCATCATTTCAGAAAAATATGTTTCAGAAAGTCTGATAGCATACGCATGCTCCTTGCCTCAAGTTAGAAGCTTACACAATGTATACTATGTATAAATGGGAACTTTCTGCATTGTTTACAACATGAAATATGGGTCAAAATATACATTCTGGTATGGTGATCATTTTGAATTTCAAGATGGCCACCTATAATATCAAAATGGACCATCATTTCAGAAAAATATGTTTCAGAAAGTCTGATAGCATACGCATGTTCTTTGCCCCAAGTTAGAAGCTTACACAATTTATACGATATGAGATATAGGCCCAATTACATTTGCTATGGTGGCCATTTTGAATTTCAAGATGGCCGCCAACCAAAATGTTCCATTATTTAAAACAAAAATGTATATATTAGCATGTCTGACATCATAAGCATGGTTTTCGCCCTAAATTTATACTTTCCATAATGCTTACAACCTGAGATGCAGGTAAAAATACATTTCTCTATGGCGGCCATTTTGAATTTCAAGATGGCAGCCCTCAAATTGCATTAAAACAATCTACAATATCAGGAAATGGTGTATCAGAATGTTTGACATCATAAACATGCTTTTTGCATCAAATTTGAACCTTCTATGATGCTTACATTATGAGAACTGGGTCAAAATACAGTTTACTGTAGGCGGCCATTTTGAAATTCAAAATGGCTGCTGAAGACGTGGTCGAAAAAAATGGTCCCAAAGTTTTTTGGATTCAGCACCCCCAAATTGACCAAGTTAGCTTAAAAAGAAAATCAATTTTGGCACAAAAATCTCACGGGATCCAATATTTCGACATAGCAGACCGTACTAAGACGTCTACATTACAAATCCGGCTTTCAAGCCGGATTTGAAACAAGTTTAATCAGTGTTGATAGCTACTAGTTTGAAACATATTTTAATTTATCATCTATTCTGTAACATTTGTTTTGCATTGCCCTGTCTTCATGGTGAAATGCCTACATGTTTCCTTTAATTCTATGTATGTATAGAATTTGGTTATTTGCATAGAAATACATCTGAGTACTGCAGAAATAAAAGAAAAATGCCGAAGAAAAATGCGGGTTCGATGACAAGCATGGAATTGGTCACTGAGCAGGCTCACTCTACAGAAGGGCACAATCAGTAAATTGTAAACACTATATAGGATTCCACATTGTAATTGAAGTGAATATTAAATGTTTCTCTGGAATGATATATTTTATGACACTTTCTATTAACGAAGACAACTCACGTCCAAAGTCGTAATGAGCGAAAGAGAATTTCTGCACCCAAATACATTCAAAACAAACTATTGGTGAAAAAACACACACAAACAGCTACTAAAATCTCCGTGTGATATGTCAGCATAATGAAATCCTGAATGTTTTATCCATTAAAATGAACGGAAAAAAAAAAACAATTGCGCAATACTAAATTTACTAATGCTATTCAAATTTGCAGTCACAGCATTAAGTGCACACGCTAACTCTTGATATTCAATAATCATGATAACCTCGTTCACAGTTTTCATTTACTTTTGTACGGCAGTTAACCAAATCTTGCAAAATCAATCTCCCTCTGTCTCTCCATATCATACCGATTATACGTATTACCATCCTCCACTGTACCTTTGAATCCTAACTTACAGTCAAAGAACAGAATGTCATGGAGTCAAGATAAAAAAAAATATAGCAAACAGGTAAACGATCGCATGCATGATATAAAATATTTCTCGATTCAGGTCTGTTTTGAACATACATGAAAAAGTCCCAAAAGGCAATCATAGAACTTCTACTCACTTCATGAACTTTGATCCTTTCGACCATACCATTACTCGAGATTTACAAAATTATGTCAACTGAGCACTAAACAAAAAGTAAGTTCCACTAAAACACATCGCTGTAATATGTAATCAGGAACCGTTGAGAAATCTAAACACAGGGGCTAATTAAATAGCTGTACTTCCAAGCTACTATCATGTGGAATTCAGTGTATATCGTCGGGTCACGCTTCAGTTAGCACGCCTTGAAGGCAAGGTCACTTTTTGAAGTTCACAAGCCGTATTTTGTAATTTTGATTCAGTGATATTGAAATAAGTTTCAATTTTCCAGCATCAGAAGGCATGCAACGCACAATTTATTAGCTTCCTGTCATATCATATGACTTGTGGGTAAAATTTCACGGTTGAATGATCACGGGGTAAAAATTGTCAAAATGGCAGTTTGGATATATTTCCCTTCGTACATTTGTCCCAACAAATGAAATTTATGTTTTGGAAAGCTAACAACGACTTTTGCACACAATGAAGGTCAATTCACGGTTGAGCACATTTTACAACAAACAAAAATCTATTGAAATTATGCAGTAGGTAGTACTCTGATTTCGTGCACTTGAATCAACTGAATGACATTTTTTTTTTTGTCACTGCGCTTTAAAGACCAATGTGCATGTACAGTGATACCGTGGAATTTCCTTCAAGGTGTCACGCTTCAAAGAGCACGTTTTACCCTATAAATGGAGTAAATTCAGTTCCTAAGTTTTGTAGACTTCAAAATTATTCATGGGGAATTTATAGTCTAATTTCATTTTGCTAAACATTCTGCTGGGTTATGCTCCACTGAACACAAGAAATGTGCACATCAAAAGAATTTGTAAGGATTTGAAACTGGAAATTGGAAATTTTTACCCCGTTCTCACTCAACCGTGAAATTTTATCCACAAGTAATATGGTATGACAGGAAGCTAATAAATTGTGCGTTGCATGCCTTCTTATGCTGGAAAATTGAAAATTTGTTCCAATATCACTGAATCAAATTTACAAAATACAGCTCGTGAACTTGAAATTGACCATTATGCCTTCAAGGCGTGCTCACTGAAACGTGACCAGACGAAATACACTGAATTCCACATGATAGGTAGCTTAGAGGTACAGCTACTTTGCCCTGTGTTAAAATTTTCTCAAAGCTTCGTGATTCAGAAATTACGGCTATTAGTTGTAGGGAAACTAATTTTTTGTTGAGTGTTTAGATGGAATTGACTTTTTGATATTTTCATATTGTTATTCACTTTTTTTATTTTCATAGTATCAAAGCTATAATCAATGTTCTTGCCACTGTTATAACTATGTACACGTTACGCAAGTTTCATTATTATTGCAGAAACTCTTCACAACTTACAAAAACCATCAATGCTGAATAATGTTGTATTAGATTCAAATTGATACGTTATTACAAGCCAACAGTGTAGCAACATATTAAAATAATTATATTATATACATGATATTATATATATATATATATATATATATATATATACATATTTATACATATATTTATATAGATAGATAGATATTATATACATTGACAAACTGAGAATGGGTCAATAAGGATAATACAAAATGAAACACATAATGTACATGCAGATACATGTATGATGAGGGGGACAATGAATAAAGACTTTACAATGGTGACAAGAAGTAAATCATATAGCAATGGATAAGAGTGATCTCCACTGAAAAGCAGAGTTGTAACACGCGGACCACTCGAAAAACAATATGCAAAGGGTATCCAGTACGTACAAAATCATAATATTTGTGCACAGTTACGGCATTCGATAATGACACTGAGATGGTAATTAATACGGTTAATGCTAACGCGCTTTGAAGAGAGAACGTTGTTGTACAGAAGGAATACACGGTTAAAAGGAGATAGAAATGTCGACGTAATGGAAGACACAATAGAGTCGGCGTATATAGGGGTAAGCTATAGTTATTTTCCCAACAACAGGATGGCAAAGGTTTAAATCAAATTACTTATGAATATTTAATTACGATAAATCCTCGTAAAGTTACAAATAACAAAGTCAATATCAATATCAAAAGCTAGTTTAGTCTCAACTACATATAATTTAAAGGGTCATTCGACAGCTCTAATGAAACAGGATACACACTTACGAGATAGTATTAGCGTGTGAATATTTCATCAGGTATGTCCAAGCCATCTTGCTATTCTACTTTTACTCAGTGACCAAATTGAGAAAAATCCAGGGCCATCCACAAACATTGCCCAAACAGGCTATCCATGCGCAGTGTGTCAAAAGGCAGTCCTTAATGACGATGCTGCCGTCCTTTGTGATGCTCGTGGATATTAATTCGAGTCACATTTCATGCGTGGACATCTCACCAAACTCATACCAATATTTTGCTGACAATTCAAGGAGTTTCTCTTGGCTATGTATATCAATTTTGGGACACCAAATATTGGTTCCAGTGCTCCTCTAGAGGAACCGAAAAATCACACAGTCAAATACCATCTCGCCATTGAGCTTGTCTCTTTGTATTACAAGTAATGTAAGATGGGAGTAATCCTCAGCCTACTTCCCCACACTACTTTAACATAGTCCTAATGGCCGAAACCGCCTCCGGTTTTCCCCTGATTCATCTTCACAGAAACGAAAGCCACAACGAAGAATCTAAGCAATGTACCCCCCAGCAATGTTTTTTTTTTTTTTTTTTTTTTTATTGCAAAAAGCTGAAAAGTGGAACAAAGATAACAAATTCTAAAGCAACTGTAAAGCAACACAGACCAGATGTTATCTTTGCTTGTGAATCAAAGTGTATTAGAGATATACCAACTTATTCTGTTTTCCTATTACCAACTAAGGTTTTTTTCCGCAAGGACAAGGACAACATCCGGTGGAGGAGTCTTTCTCGCCATTGACAGCTCACTGTCAGCGCATGCCGAAATTTTTATGCGGACTTGGAACTGCAGTGGTGCAACATCCAACTCGCCAACGCTAAACCAATGTTCCTGTGTGGTTTGTTGCCCTCCAAACAACCGATCAGCCAGTTTAGACGGTCTTCGTGACTCACTGAACAAATTGATTATAAAAATGGCACACGCCAGCCAGATATCGCAATCGCTGGAGATTTCAACCATCCAAATATAAAATGGGAATTGCAATCAACTACAAAATTACCAAGTGCAGCATCGCACCAACGAATGCGGGACATCCTCCTTCAAGTGATCGTGTTTCAAACAGTTAGTGGTCAAGGCCAGCTTAGTACAAGGCCAGCTTCAGGTTAAATACTTCATCTTATTGTCATCCCACATACAACTCTTATACAGGTTCTCTGTATTCATCAAGATTCAAATTCATTTTCATTCCATCAAATAAACAGAGAAATTATGTACAATTTATCAGCAGAATAATTATATTTGTGATAATTGCAAAAACGGGGTTTAACAAAGTACATAACATGAGTAAAAGATGAAAACAAAATTCCATATTTTAAGTACATAATATAGATACATCTAGATGCTTTGTATATCATCCAGGGGTATCACATCATAATATCCTTCACCTTCATAGATCTTCACGCTGACCACATGCACACAGGACCAGACCAAGCCACTGAGGACGATTTATCAATGCCATAGAGCAGACCTTGAACGTATCAAAAAGGCAGCCGAAGACTTCACAACAGATTTTCTCAGTAGTACTGCACAGAAAGATCACAGAGGCAAACTGGAACAGCAGCACCTTTCTGCACAAATGTCTCAAAGAGCTTGTTCCCTCAAAGATGATTAAGAGCAAAAGACACCTTCCTCGGACCGTCCATCAAACGTCAGATGCGCCAGAGAGACAGACTCTTTAAGAAAGCACGTCACCAATCTTCCACTGCTGCTTTGGAAACTTACAGACGTTTACGTAACTTGCTAGTTTGCTAAATTAGTTCACATCGCACACTCAGATTTTATCAATTCAGTCATTGGCGCGAGCTTTACAGAAACTCCTAAACGATTCTGGGCCTACATTAAGTCCTGCCAGACTGAGAGCTGTGGAATATCAGTGACGGATTCAGAGGGGTGCCCAACGGGCGCGCGTCCCCTCTTTATTTGTTGTTAAAACCAACGAAATGAAAAAAGAAAAAAAAAATTGAAACCCGGAAGTATCACCAGAGATATTGTTTGCGTCCCCTCCCCCCCCCCCCCCTTTACGGAATTCCTGGATCCGCCCCCGGAATCCCATCATTCCGCTGGACTTCTACGTTGTGTGCAGCATCAGTCGACAAAACTGGAGGCTTAAGCGAGTTCTTCCAGTCAGTTTTTACCCGAGAATATGATCAGTCACTACCCCGTAAAGACTCCTTTCCATTCCCCGAAATACAGCACCTCTATATCTACAGTACTGGCACTGAAAAACAACTTCGACAGCTAAACCTGTCAAACGCCAGTGGACCAAATGAGATACCTCCTAGGCCATTGAAACTTAAGGCCCATAAGATTGCAACTGCCTTTCCTTTCCTTTACCAATAAAGCAATGGCAGCGGTGTGATTCAGGGTCAATGGAAGCAACCCCGTCTAACGTCAATCCACATATCCGACGATAGAAGCGATCCATCCAACTACAGTGTATCGTCCAGTTTCCTTAACCTGTATCCTACAAAGTCATGGAACATAATATTCGTTGGTTGAGAATGATATGGGCGTTAAGTGACCACAAAACCTATAGTGTTCGAGAAGCCCTTCTCATTCTCAACAGACAATATCATGCTGAGCCACTTATTCACCCACGTAGCAGCAAACAACATACTTGCAGACTCTCAGCAAGGCTTTAAAAAAGGCTTATATCAACAACAACACAACTCACTTCTGTTATCAATGACTGGTGTTCCACACTCCAAATCGTAGCAAATCTGATGTAATTTTTTGACTTCGAGAAAGCCTTTGACGGGGTTCCATATGAGCTACTTTCAATTAAGCTAAGATATTATGGCATTACTGGAGGGTCTCTGTACTGGATATTATGTGTTTTCCGCTTGGTTGATAGGTCACAAGCTGTAGTTGTTGATAGAACCCACTCATCGTGGATGGAGGTCTCATCAGGAGTCCCGCAGCGTTCTGTTATCAGCCCTACCATCTTCCTACTGTTCATCAACGATCCTGACATCCAGGATGACATATCATCACCCAACCGTCTGTATGCTGATGACTGCTTGACTGAGATGGAAATTAGGTTAGAAAGTGACTACAACACTCTGCAACAAGATGCTCACACATTATCATTATGATCATCCAAGTGGCTAATAAACTTCAACATCAAAAAGTGCCGAGTAACGTCAATTATTCGAAAACGCAATCCTAAAATGTAGAAATACCATCTTCCAAAAGATGTAATTCCAACAGCAATGGAGTATAAATACATTGGGGTAACTGTAACACCTGACCTACGCTGGAATACACACTGCCAAAACATCAGGTGCAAGGCCAGAGAAACCCTCGGACGTATACGCCGGACGTTGCCATCATGCTCGAAGGAAGTGAAGTCTATAGAGCCTAAACTAGAGTATGCCTCTGAGGTGTGGAACCCCCACACCTTGACGTCCATGAACACCCTCGAACAAGTACAGAAGGCAGCGGTTCGGTTTGGTGCTGATGACAATAAGCGGTCTTTGTCATCTACCCATTTGGTGAGCCTATATGTCTTCACCAGATACCCCTGCAACTTAACATGCAAGAAACGATCATGACCTCAAGTTCATACCCAAGACACCCATCATTGATGCATTCAAGAACTCTAGACATTCTCTCCAAGGACAAGTCGTACATCCCACCACCATGACAACATTCAGAGAGGCTTTCCCGTCTATTACAACCTTTAAGTCTTCTTCTGGATCCCTCATTCTTTAAAGAATGATACATTCATATTTTACTCGCACATCACACACTTTTATTGTTAGTAGATATCATCACTGGGGCATCTCTCAATGTCACACGTGTGTAGTTCATATCAGTATAGCTGCAAGAGGGATTACAGTATTAAGTATAAGGCATCAGGTACAGTATATCAAGTATAATTTATACAGTTTATCATTTCCGCGATGTAAGGTATTCATATAGGTTGTGAAGACAATCTCAAATTCGTCACAGAGTCAAGCAGGGTTAAAAAGTATTCTAACAGTCTTTCTTAAAGTTTAAGTTGACAACTGTTACCTCACTACACACAGAAAGTATGCCACCAAGGTGTTATCACCGTTGTAGTGCTAAACATGATACAGCATGTTCGAGGGGAATTCGCTCCAAGGGGAAAATTTTTGATTCATTAAGGGTTGTGACAATGTTTTTCAATGCCTTATCAGTGATCTGGGGCATAAGGACTACTCAACAGTAGGATAGGGGAGACCGGGTCTAGTTGTACGTTACACGGGCAATTTGTTACACTGTCATTTTCTCTATTATGATCAAAAGATGGCGTTATACAAGTAATATCAAATCAAAACGTATAGCCAACGATCTCTGCATGCGAAATCTGGCGTTGCCTGGACGTCACATGTAGAAGGTAGGTCCAAAAAACACTTTTTTTACCTCTCCGAGTAAAATTTTGAAAAATTCGATTTTTCTTTATTACACCAAATCCATTCTTCTCCAGTAAGTGATGAGTATGTGGTTGAAAGAAGCTTGTTTTGGCTGTCTTTTGGTGAAAGTAGCAACACGTGATGTTTGGTTGTTTATTGGCCACACGTGTGAAAAGTTTTTGAAAACGCACTGGGTCAAGTTGTTACAACAACTTCACCCGTCTGGAGAATCGAGTGGTGTAACAACTTACCCCAATGCACTTTCAATTGAATTTATGGTTATATATATATATATATATATATATATATATATATATGAAGGGTTTGTTTGCAAAAACCGATAAGTCCATTTTTGAAGATTTTGAAGTACGATCTCTGGCACAAAGTACAAAATAATACCTTTTAATGATATATTGGTCACTACATATAAAGGTATATTTTTTAAGTTATGGTCAAAAGAAGCAAAAAATGTCTTATTATTTTCTTTATTTTTCTTGACCTTTAATCGCATATATCTCCATTTGGCAAATATGGACTTATCGGTTTTTGCAAACAAACTCTTCATATATATATATATATATATATATATATATATATATATATACACACACACAAACACACAGACACAGACACAGACACACCCACACACACCCAACACACTCATACACCCCAGCATAGGCTTACATGCACACCCAGACAGGTTAATATTAAGAATTACCTAACACGTCAGATCTGCATTACCCGATTTGAGTTGACTTTCTACGGTGTAACAAAGTACCCCATGTGCTGTAACAACTTACCCCAACATCGGGGAAAGTTGTTACAAAATTTTGTGTTTATTGATTACGTAATATTTTGTTTATATTATCTGGACTTCCAAAGTTTGTACTGTTTTTAAGTAAAGGAGGAAATAAGGTATCCTCAAAGCAAAAATGAAGCCGATTCCTCTACTCGTTTTTTTTTTTTTTTTGTACAGACCTAAAAATGTGAAAATTGTGACAACTAGACCCGGTCTCCCCTACAGATGGCGCAGTGTGTGTAGATTGAGGACTGTAACATCACTACAATTGAGGGGAGATTGTCAGCGATGCAAGAAAAAAAAAGAAATGGGTGTATATATTGGGTGTGCTTAGAAAACGGGTCTGGGGGAAACGTAGGTATGCCTGCCTTTTCTCCACCAAAAAAAAAAAAAAAAATGTATTTTCTCATCAACATACGGAATATAGTGGCATAGGATGCATTTTTTTTTTTTTTGCTCTTGTCAATTCAATGCTTTTTTCAGCCCATACTGTATAAATTTTGATATTTTTTTTTTCAAATAGGGCAATATATTTGCATTTTTCTGAATATTATCATACTTTTTATCTAAATTTTCCCCAAACTATCATTTATTCGGCATTTCTCTATGACTGGAAATGTATATATATATATATATATATGTATATATGTATATATGTATATATATATATATATATATATATATATATATATATATATTTATATATATATATATATATATATATATATATATATCCGTGTCCACTTCTTCAGACTAGATAATGTCTTGAACGTCAGTCGCGCAAATATTCTCTTGGTTGGAAGTCCGATTCTATTAATTCAGAGAGCTCTGATCTGATGGATGCGAGAAATGTCTTGCCGCACTGCGGGGGTGATGCCAGCTTCTGGCTCCAGGGATCGAAGGGGCTGGACCATGTATTGCTTCTTTGGCGTGCTTGGTGCAGGACGTTCTCGTTTGATCTTCTTTGCACGATTATTTTCGAAGTCCGTCCTAGCTCTCTGCAACTCATCATCGGTAACCAACTCTCGACTGTAGATCCGAATTGTTATGTCCTCGATTTTATCATCACCTGATGGCACATCCACTGGCCACTGTGAGTAATGCAATCGAAATCTTATACAAATACAAACCATTTCACCGATAAAGCATATCTAGAGTTCATAATACGGCGAAATCTAATTCATTTGAGAAAAAAAAAACCATGATTATTGTAATCTTTACAAAACTACAAAACAAGATGTGCTTTGACGAAATATGGCAACTTTCACACAGAAACAAAATAATTAATAATCAACGGGATGTTACACGTATAATAAGACGGGTAACATATTCCTGGCACATAGAATAAATCTCCTAGAGACATTAGATTCATATACGTTTGATTGGATATGGTGAATATATTGCCCTCTGTTTAGTGAAGTTCATGAATATTCTTTGAACATTGTCATCTGGTAATCGCACGACAGCAAGACAGGAAGCTGGTAGTAGGCTGCATATACGGGTGTTGTTCGTTATTCCAAAGGTTTGTTTGTTTTTCCAAGTAATGTTCTCATTGTGTTTGATTTATCTTTTGTTCCCATTGTTACATGGTAGAGCACTTACGCATGAATGACCACTTGTTCATTTGTGCAATTTTTACTTTTTTTGCCTTGGAAGGGAAATATGTTTCCTCATGCGTGAAGTTTCAATTTATATTGACCTACGAGGTTAATAGCCAATTAATTTCTTTTCATATGGTATATAGTGCATAAACTTTTAGCCAAACATCAATGAGAAATATAAATTTTAAAAAGTATTCGACTTTCTTTTTTGATGAGTGTGTATATTTGATTGCATAAAAATAGTTTAGATTCTGATCAGTATCGATCTGATAAATCCAAAAATATATGCAATCCGATACGTTTATAACACTTTATCTATTTATTTATTTTTTAAATCAGCAGTAAAATAAAGGTTTTATCTGGCTTTCTCTCCCACCCCTTTACCTTATCTTCCGGTAAGCACGCGGCTTTATCTCTGTCTGTATGTGACTTCTTGTAGAATGGGATGTGCTCAAACGGGTTCTTCGTCTGCATGCCGTAAGTGAAACTCGACACCTGTTTAAACGTAGATTTATTGCTAGTAAGTTAAAATGTCTCTTTCTTGGATAATATACACTAATTCAATGGGACTTGATTACAGACAAATTTGCTGCTGAAAGGAAGAGAATGAGGGTGGTATGTAGATTTAATATCTGAGTAATCGATGGAGCTTGATAATAGGCATTATTATACCAGAAAGCAATAGAAAGCGTGTCACTTTACTTCCCGTTTTTTTTTTTTGAACTAACCACACGAGAGACAAGATATTTATACCTTAATAATCAAAAATAATCTTCAGTTTCTTGTTCATTTTAACTCACCTGAGTGAAAGTCTCAAGTAAGCTATATTGCAATCATTCATTTTTGTACGCTGTCATGGTAACTTTTACAGTTTATCCTTCTTTAGAAAGCCAGATACCAAACACCAAACTTGGCAGGTAGCCTTACCAGCGTAATAGGATCTCAGTTTATTCAAATTAAGCCCCGATATCAATGGTCTCGTAAAATCGACTTCTGCAGAACCTGAAATGATAGAACTATATTATTACCGTCAGTGGGTAAATTGGTGACTGTTGTGATATATTTGTCCAATATTTGATCAAGAGGAACTTCCGACCCAAGTTTCCTACTTTTCATCTTCTTCTTGAAAATATAACATAGCCGATGGTTAAAATTCACCAAACTGAACAAGTATTACCGCTTGGGTTTAGAATGGGGTGGACCGATACCAACAAGTCATGGCTAATATATCTATTGAATTTTAATATTGCATTGAATTAATCACAGGGAAATGTTGTGTATTTGTATGTTAATGTAATTGGAATTTGTTATTGTTAAAATGTTTATATAATGCATGTTGTTTTATGTTATTTATACGTTTTTATGTGATACTTTATAATTTAGCCTTCGGGCCACTACTTTGAATGTCTATTCTAACAAACCATTATCAATCAATCGATCAATCAATACAGTGAGAGCCCACACGTCATACAGCCCACAAGTCATACAGCCCGCTAGTTATACAGCCCACGAGTTCCACACTACCTGAGCAAAGCAGCCATGAGTTCGTGTGCACTACACACACAAAAAAAAAGGGGGGGGGGGGGGGCTCCCGAGACCGACATCACCGACAAAGAAGGCCCACGAAATATATATATAAACATATGTTGTTATATTATTTATCTCGGATATTACATGAATCTTTTGCAAATGTTTGAACAACATCATTTCATGACATGTATACTTTGTACTATGTTTTAATTTTCGTTGATTGGAAATGAACTATGATTGAATTGAATTGAATTGAATTGAAACTGACAGGATGAACAGCGCCATCTATAAACCAATTTAGAGTGCGTAATTATAGTACAGGGTGTCCCGATAGTTGTATAAGGAAGAAATGAGTGATGGGAAAGGAGAGTTGCTAAGGGGTTACCTCACATTTGCCCTCCCTCACCCCCTGTAACTTCCAATGCCTTCATTTGTGTGTGCGCGTGTGATTTAAGACATTTATAAAATTCATTAAAAAGGTGCATCTGGGGTGCATTTCATGAAGCGTTTTGGTCGGATACTTTTCTGTCACAAGCTATTGAAATCCTTGCATCTGATTGGCTGAGAGCAAATTTGTCCGACAACATTGTAGGACAAAATGCTTCATGAAATGCCCCCCAGATCTTTCCACTTCAATTTATCATCCCACAATAATAATTAACATGCAAATCATAAGTTGCCATGCATATTACCAATGTTTTCATTATTTGGGAGTCACAGGGAACACTCGTAGTGACGTGTTCATAGGTACATCAACATCAGATACAAAGTCAACGAATTAGGAAATAAATAAAGCATAATAATTCTAATTGAATGGATGAGAGATTAGTGGTCAAGCTACTGCAGGGTTTCGAGGTTTTATGAGATACTACTGTGATATCTTCAATGTACATTGGTTGGATGAATCAGATTATGAACGATGAAAAAAAAAAAAAACCTCACGAAATCTAGTGCAGTCAATATTAAAAAAAATATATAACTTTTTCTACGATTTAGATTATTCAGTAAAATGCATAATCGCAGCGAAATATGCGAATGAGCGACCTACGCAATGTACCTTACCTTGCAATGTACCTTACAAATGCAATTCATCTCGCGCTCGGTAGTGTGTCGAAAGTGCACCTGACAGTATGTAATTTCCCCTTTTTATGTCATTAATGCAACACCATGTAAAGCTACATACTTGTAGTTGACACACACCATGTAAATCGACATACTTGTAGTTGACATATAGTTGGCGCTGTTTACCTGTCGGTCTTGCGGCCTTTTCATTCATTCATTTATCTTTTCCATTTCCAGCAGAAACATATATTTATGAATATTATGCTGAAACTGAAAGCATAAATTACATCATAATACATAATATAAGATAAGTTTACAGAATATTTTTAGTAGGGCCATACGGGAAAGCTGGAAATGGGGAGGAATGCTAAAAAGCAGTTTGTAGGGTGAATTCTCCCCCCCCCCCCCCGCACACACAATAGAACAAATCGTATGATTGATAAAAAGCTGAATTACAACAGAAACTAAGATATATAAACCTATGGCCTTCTCTGCCTAGGGTCGGTCTCGTGATCATCTTTTGCGTAGTGTCGGTCTTGTGAGCCTTTTTTTTTTTGGGGGGGGGGGTAGTGTGGAACTCATGGACTCTATTTGCCTAGTGTCGAACTCATGGGCTGTATCACTCGAGGGCTGTATGACTCGTTAACCGATTATTAATCGGGGATGACCCCGATAGCATGTACATTTGCATCTGTGGGCGCCATGCCCTAACCAAGTACCCTTATATGGGCTCAGAAAACCCAAATAAGAATGTCGTGAACAAAAATCTTCTTCTAGTCTGTCGCCAGACTTGGCAGGACTTATTGCTAGGGAGAAACTTATACAAGTGAGCACTATGCCACTGTGCCACCCCCCCCCCCCCTCCCAATTAAGGACAATTTGATAGAAGAAAGCCTAAATCAAAGAATACTCCAATCAGTACTGCCTGGTGCAAATTGTTTTGATAGGGTCCCTTTTCCCGTCTTTTTTCTCTATTGAAAACAACAAAATATGATAATATCTTAATGAGTGCACCGTTTGTTGATGACAGATTCTGGATAGCCTTCCTGAAGTTGGGAACAAATGGGTTGGGCAATGTTCACATGAGCATATTTTTTTCTAAATCTGACAGGTTATCATGTCTTTTAGCAATGTCTACAGGCCTCCAAGCTCCCCCGTCCCCCAATGTTGAGATACTCTGCATCATACTCATCTGGTGAGCGCTATAATAGACGGACTTGCTCTCTTATTATTCACGTTAGAACTTGTATGAAGAAACACAAGATCCTAACATAAAGAGTATAGATTATGCAATTTTCAAAGAAGAAACAAGCATAGAAGATCTTACATGAATATGACAAAAATTGTTACCTCCACAACCAGGTTTCTTGATCTCCAAATCCTTTCATCGGGAGATATATCGTCGTCATCTTCTTCAATTTCCTTCTTGATTTTCTTTGGATCTATTTTGTACTTTATACAGACACAATTCAAAGCGTCAGTGCAAGTATAATTATGACAAGCCATGGCGTAAGAAATGTTGATTGAGGTTGTTTATATTTAAACACTGAAACATGAAAGGGAATGTTTTAACCTCTGAACTCTACAGTTCAGTACGTTTAACCCGCTGAAGACAAGTGTACTCGGGCAGGTGTTTATGGAATATGCGTGGGGAGTTGTAGAAAAATCTAACAGCCGTGTAGCAAAAAAACAAACAAAAACAAAACAAAAACAAAAAACAAAACTGCTGAATACTCCTTATCCAATAGTGGCGAACCAATGGAGTAAAATGGAGTCAAAAGGGGCCTGAGCTTTCGATCCAAGCAGAATCTTCATCAGAGGCAAAATGACAAACAGGTAGGGAAAGCAATCACATGTAAGGACTTCACACAACCAAAAACAGTCAGGGACAGGCTGGGTACACAGAACAAAGAAAACAAAAGGAGAGGGTAGGATGTCATGGGCAAGGAGTCCAATAGGCAAATATTGGAAGTGAGAAGATAGAAAGATATAGATACCTCTCTCTGGGCGTGGGGGAGCTCGATGATGCACTGGTAGAGCTTCCTCTCATGAATCCTCCTGATAATCTTGCGAGCTTCTACCATGCCCCGATCCCGAGACTTGGAACGGACGATTTCATGAACGATACCGTCGGTAACCTGGGAAAACGCTTCTGGGTCCTCCACACTCTCCAAAAGGTTGTACTCTTTCCTGCGGGATTGAATCAAGTTTAATCTTTCAAACACCGTATACATCGTTGTTCGGTAGGTGCCACACTTATTGCAATGATTGTGTCAGAGTCATCCCATAAACTAAGTAATCATTTATCCGGATTTATGTAGAAGAGGGTATATTGTCAACGTTACTTACTCACAACCTGAGTGGGATTACTTGTGTGTATTTTCCATGTGAAATTTAATGTGCCTGAATATCAAAACAAAGGAGCGAAAAGAGTTGATTGGAAAATCTCATATTTTCACATGTAAAGCAGTTTTCAATCTTTACCAAGGAAATTACTTTATTTCCACTTAATATAGTTGTGCTTGAATCTTTACTCTTTTTGTGTGTCATCAATTCCATGTTAATTAGAAAATAATTCGTCAGAAATGAAGGTGGACAAAATATGATTTGCCACCGAGTAAAAACTCACCCGTCTGCTGTTTCAAATGTGATATATCTGCCCGCTTTCTTGAAAGCGTCCTTGTACCTAGATGGGAAGTTGTCCACAATTCAGAGGTTATTTTGTTATTTCCAAAGGCAATACACCCTCGTTTCAAAGAATCTGGCACAGGCCAGAGCTCCTTGAGTGTTAAATAAAAAGACATCTACATATTTTAAGCTAAAACAAAGGGTGCTGTGACTTTCGCTATATTCTGCGGCAAATGCTCCCACGAAATATTTGCACGTGAACAAAATATAAAACCTACCAACAAACGTAAGCTTTTGAATAATTCTTATCATAATCGTCATTTCAAACAAAACCTTAAATACTATCACAACCCTTGGAGAAAAAGACACCAGAGCAATTGTCGCAAGAAAAAATGTCGCGACACCCTCAGAGTCAGAAAGGTTCCAAATTAATCTTAGACCAATTGGAATTTGGTTGCAATATATCGAAAAGCCCTACCGAAAAAGTTGTCGAGACGAGACGAGATTTGGCGAGTAGATAATAAAATCTAGCTGTTTTGTATAGTATTTCAGGATCAAGAGTGTGAAATGATAAGAGTGGGTATACCAATTTCTAGTCCTTGAAGCGCCCTCCACGTGCAGCAGTGGGTTTGCAGTATGCGATGATCGCATCGTGCCCAAGCAGTGGTATTGAATCGTATGCAGAACAAGCTACAAACAATTCACTTGGACGTCAAAATGGTGAAAACATGGAACATAACTGTTATGTGAAAGAGCGGAGCGACAGAGCAGGGAGAGGAGGTATTTTTCCGAGGTGAAATTTAGAGACCTGGTGAACAGTGTTTAATGAAATATTTGATTTTTTTTTACAATCAAAATTAGTGACAAGACAATGCTCCATTTGAGGATCTGTGGTTATGGATTTGATAGGATTTTAGGTTAAGTTTTTTTTCAATGACATACTTAGTGTGCAGATATTTTATGGGATGAATAATACTAATATTAAATTGTACAAGCAATTAATGTCATAGAACCCTGTTTACTAATGAGTATTTGGAGGTCAATGGGACGTCTGGGTTTTGAATAGGAATACCCTCTACCACACGGCCGAGACTTTCTGTGGAATATTCGGAAAATTGTAAATCCCTAAACTGAAAATAATAAAAGACTGAAGGGATGCGAGCAAGGGGAGGACGGTTCAAGTGATCAAGTGATATCGTTCGATACCTCCGATATCAAACCTCTCAGGCTGGGAGAGTAACTTCCGGTTATTGATTCGCGTGTGTGCTTTTCTATAGGCGAACTTGCAAGCTTTGTTTTGGATCCAAAGAAATATACTTGTTTTGATTTAAGTTTGTTTATTTCCCGAATATAACTATCCATTACACCATGTTTTTTTTTTGTTTTTTTTTTCTTGCTGTGAGGCAGCAGAATGTACTTCTGATGATGCTAAAAGGAAAAAAAAAAACTGGACAAATATCCGTGCTCCGAGCAGTATAAGAGGTGCATCACATGCACTGGTCGCGAATATTTTTTTTTTTTTTTCGTGCATGGAAACGCTGTGGGCCTACTCTTTGTGTACACATGAAACGTATTTATTACTATACGTATTATTATTATTATTGTGTGCATCGCGTGTACATGCAGCGCACGCCCGATGCAGCAAGCTAGCTACTAGTACGTGTGTGTGTGTGTGCGTGTGTGTGTGTGTGTGTGTGTGTGTGTGTGTTGTGCATGTACAACTTCGTTACTGTCCCAGCCTGAGAGGTTTGATATCGGAGGTATCGAACGATATCACTTGATATCGCCTTGATATCGCCTATATGCGATATGGAGAATTCTTGGACAGTAACTTCCGGTTTCATGCGCGCGAGCTAGCTCGATGCGCTACCGGCGAACATTTTTTTTTTTTTTCCGTATGGAATTGGAAACGTTATGGGACATTATCCATCGTGCATCGTGATTGTCAGCCAAGGCCGCCGGCGCCGCGGCATGGCGAGCAAAATGCAGTCGACTGTGGAGAGCAGGTACACGCGCAGAGAGTAGGCCCATAGCGTTTCCGTGCACGGAAAAAATATTCGCGGCCTGTGCATGTGGTGCACCTCTACTACTCGGAGCACGGATATTTGTCCAGTTTTTTCCTTGTACCATCATCAGAAGTGCAATCTGCTGCCTCACAGAAAAACTCCATGGTGTAATGGATAGAAATATTCGGGAAATAAACAAACTAAAGTCAAAACAAATATATTTCTTTGGATCCAAAACAAAGCTTGTTAGTTCGCCTATAGAAAAGCACACACGCAAATCAATAACCGAAGTTATTGTCCCAGCCTGAGAGGTTCGATATCGGAGGTATCGAACGATATCACTTGATATCGCCTTGATATCAGCTATATGCGATATTATGGAGAATTCAGGTATGTTGCACAAACTTTGTAGAATATCTAGGAATTTTTCAATGGGAGAGGTGTAGCATATCTTTGGAGGTAGACAAAGCGAGGGAAGGACTAGGGGCCCCTCCCCACCCCCACCCCTCACCCCCCCCCCCCCCACACACACACAAAGAATGGAGTTTTGTTCCTTTTTTTTCCAAAGATCTGGTGCGCCATTTCGATGGAATATTCGGACAGTTGTCGATCAAAAAAAAAAAATCACTCATCTCGGCAATAACGGGGATTGGGCAAGGACATCATATTACGGTCATATTGCGATCGTAGGATCGACGCCCCTGATCATTCCTGTGTACCTATACATCATAGATTTATCCTGACTGTGTCATCGTTTACTGAATGATGCAGGAAATGAAAAACATATGTTGCCTACGACATGTGCGTACAGGGAGGGGGAGGGGGTTGTAGTTCAGCATGTACTATGGCGCGCCATTTGGGCAATCATTCCGAAAATTTTACTTTATCGCCGATAAACTTAGTTTATCTCCGAAAAACTCAGTTTATCCGTCGATTAACTAAGTTTTTCGAGAGAAACTGTGTTTATCGAGCAAAAAACAAACAAACTAGGTTTATCAAGAAATTATGCTTATCTAGTTAAAAAACCAGGTTTTTTGCGATAAACTTAGTATTCTGAACACCGTTTTATCTGTGCGGTAACTTGTGTTGTAACTTCTGTTGTAAATCTGTGAGTTACAACACCTCTAAAACAGTTGTAAATCGGTATTCAGAAAACTGTTTTAACGGCCGGTGTTGTAAGTCATGAAAACCACGCCCATCGCAATAATCATATCCAATAGGTAATATCATTAGAAGTAGCATCTAAGACATTTCAACCATTAAAAGAAAACTGTACTGACATTTTCTAATTGTCCGATAATTCAAATCTACATTTTTTGATGCCTACTACTGGAAAGAGAGGATTGTAAAACCCAGGATAAGCCTGTAATGATTTTTTGAAAAAAATGAAAACGAGCAAGCCATGGAACGATCCACACAATTTGGCCTACGTCACAGGTGCTCTTGGTGAACAACTCCGACATTAGCAAGACGAACTACATAATGCCAATTTACTGATGAAATCTCACACGAAGTACTGCAAAAGCTGTTATTTAGTATAATTGCAATATGGAGCTATAATAAACATGTTAAACAATATCTATTAATCTTTAAAAGCAATCTCTTTAACAGCTTTTTTATTTCGATAAAACATGGGGAAATTCCAGATATGCAAAATGAAATTGGCATCGTTATCTGAACGTGCTGCCCATAGAAGACTGTGTGTAAGTAACGTTACGCATTGATGATCATGATCGAGCGATGGTTCGCCAGTTCAAACTATCTAAGGTAGATGAGGGCTGAGTGAATCTAAATCCAAATGTAAATAGACTCTCTTCAACGGCACGCACGATTTACGCTTAGTAAGATGAAAACGGTACCCAGTACACATAGACTCTGAAATACTAGAACTAGGACCAGGACTACTGAGCAGTCAAGGAGTAGGTTCTACGTGGCAGTCCAAGTTTTGATGAGTAGGCCCTACACTCACTCACCGTCGACATTGCAGCTGTAGGCCCTATGTGCACAGCGATAATAAGGCACAGCGTAACGTTACATACCCCTGGCCCTGCTGCCAGAACTTGAAGAAAGTCCAGACGAAAGTCCAGACTCCAGATCTAGATCTGGACCCTTGTCCTGCAGGCACTGTTGTTCCTGTGCTGGATTTTTCAGGTAAGGTATCTGCTTTATGGATTTCCGATGTTTTGTAGTCGAGATAAATCTCATAGTGGTGTTATTTACACCAAGGACTAATGTTAGATCTAACAGTTTGTTTCAGTAGGCCTACTAGGACCCGTAAATTATCTCGGAAGAGTGGCGTGACCACGTAGATTCTAACACGTAACACAGTGTCGCCGCTTCGCGATCCCAGCGCTGGTGTAGGTATAGTGCTAGCGTACTTCCGTATCCATGTAGATATCTCAAAATTCACCTTGCCAAATGGCACCAAACTCACAGGAAATACTTTATGATTCATATCCAACAGCTCACGTTAATTGGAAAGAAATCACATGTCGGGAAGCGTAAGTGTAGATGTCGACTTTCCTGTCGGCGTCGCTAAAAATAATCTGCTCTACGACTAACACGAGTGATTGCGGCCAGGCCCTACCTACCTGCTGCGCACGCACAGACTGAAGTTAGCCATTTAATATCATGAGACAAATCTTTCAAGTAATCTGGGGTAATAAATACATTTACAAATTATTTGTGGTAAGTTGAATGAAAAATGTAGTTCTTATATCACACAAGTCGCAAAAATCATTACACTTTTGAGTCTAGTTCTCGCGTAAATTCCCCGTTCGCTCAGTACTAGTCGGCTAACTTCAGTTCTAGATTGTGCATCTTGCGTTCGCCAAGATCTCTCGCGAAGAGTGAGTATTTTTTTTTGAGTGACGACTTGAAAGTCGACGTCAGTATTGATACTTCTCGATTACTGATTTCGTTCAAATATAAGAGAATACTTTGAACTATGCTATGAAGTATATCCTGTAATTTTGGTGCGATTTGGTTTAGTGAAATTTTAGATATCTACATGGATAGAACAGTACACAAGCGCCGCCTGCTAGCTAAATTAGGCCTAAGCGTCGTCTGCTACTCGATACGAATTAACGCACGCGTATGCGAGCACTTGTAATCAGTAATAGTGAGAGCACCTGTGACATCATAACATCCGGGCTCGTCAGCTCATTAGCATAATTCTCACCTAAAAAGTTCCATTTTTAACATTAAATTACGGACTTAATCGTTATGAAATTTTGATTCTGTTTACACCGCTGGGTCTTTTTAGAATTAAAAGAACAACATAAATAAAAAAAAAATAAAAAACCGGTAAAATGCCCTTTTAAGATGGTTCCCTTTGGGTAAAACGCGCCTTGCTTTATGCGCGTTATAACAAGCGCTCATTCTCTCTGCGCACAAATAGGACAATGATATGCGCAGGTAAAGAGAGCCAGAGATGAAAATATAACAAAAAGTTACAACAGCTTGATCATTCCTGCCTTCCTTACCGGTTTTGACGTATTATGGTTGGTGGTGTAGGAGATTTGAAAAGCTATCCCAAATTCATTTTTTAATTTTTTTTTATTTAAAGAATAATAAAATATTCCTCATGACAGGAATCCAAATTTCACAGTTTATGGGGAACTCAACACTTCTAAATTAAAACAGGCCCTTGCAATGATATGTTATTTCTTCTTTTTTGTTTGTACAGGTTTGTCCGTTAGACAGATGGGAAATTATCACGCTTATTGTGTCTTGTTAACTATTCACTGTTTCTTAACAGCACTTACGGCATTCAGAACATTGCTTGACTTCTTGATACTTGGGAAAATATCTTATGTCCGCTTTTTGAAATTTCTCGATCCAAAGATATTGAAAATGATTTGGTATTGGTGAAGATAGTGAAATCATGTAGAAACTGTTCAATATTTTGAAAGATGAATAATCATAAATGCTTTAATAAATAGAGCTATATGACTTTTACTTTTTTATATGAATATAAAACTGAGTATAATTCAGAGGAAACTTTCTAAGAGAAGGTCTTTGCCATGGTATAGGAAGTTTTGTATACAAGTTTGTGATTTAGTACTTAAAATAACTGCCGGCGCGGGGTGCCTGTAACCTTTCTGTAGGTAAAATGAGTTTACTTAATGTTTTGTCAAACTACTTTAGCTTTTGCCATTGTGTTTATATTTTGTTTGTTTTTCAAATTCATGAAATTCTTCCATCGAGATGTTTTCATTGCAACTGATTGACAAATTGCCTATACATCAACGTAAATTATTTACACAACAGGGCAATTTGTCAATCAGTTTCAATTTTGTTTGTTGTTGTTTATTTTGAACTCTCATACCCCAAATGAGTTAATAAACCATATATCCCTGTCAAACAGAGGAGAATCAAAGTTACAACAAAGTAAAAAACACCTTTCACTTTGTTTTATCTCAGAGGCATATATTTGCATGTGGTATGAGTTACAATAAAAGATAAAACAGTTTTCAGAATACCGTGTAATCTAATGGGTTTATAGGTTTGTGCTCAAAGTTACACCAAAGACATCAATGGTATGTGCAGGCATAGAGGGCGCAAGATAAAACACAAGTTACAGCAGAAGTTACAACAGAGATAAAACGGTGTTCAGAATACCGATTTGTTACAACAGACTTACAACAGAGATAAAACGGTCTAAGAATACCACCCCTTAGTTTCTCTTGGTAAACTAAGTTAATCGGAATTATTGGGCGAATGGCGCGCCATCGGCTACGGAATGCACACAATCGGGGGGGGGGGGGGGTCAAATTCTACTGATTTGGGGGGTACGTAATGAGATGGTCCCGAGTGGTGCGCTTCATAGCAGCAATCGGAAGAAATAAAAAGTTAAATCTTATACAGACAGGTATCGTTCAAATTTTGCAATTTAATACGATTTGATTAAGAAATGTAAAGCCAAGGGCATGATCACTTTAAGATGTTCTCATTACACTTTTGAGAGTGGTGTTCTAGGGTCTCAACATTCTGAATAATGAATCAAGTCGATATTATATGCGAGCACAGGAGGAGATCTTGTATAAAATCCTATATAAAGATGAAATACAGGTCAACTATGTTTAGCTCTTACTTGGACATGCCAAAATCTATGCAATTACATTTCTTTTTGGTTCTTCTTCCATTTTTGTTTGAATCGCAGGGAGGGTGTTTGTACAGGTCATCCCCCTCTTCAACAGTGGAAGCGGGGGGGGGGGGGTGTCGGAAATCATGAGAATTTTGAAACCAGTATCGATCGACTTGATCAACTTGATCAGGAAATCATATATGTGACCGTGTACCTCAAAACGAACATAAAGTCGCACACACTGATTTTGCGTGAGGACTGAAAATAAGTGAAATGGGTCAACCTAGCCGAACTTGACTTTTTCATATCTTCTTAAAGAGCGGGTCTTCTTTTACAGTATGCTAAAATTTGGTATCCTAAAACGGGCAGGAAAGTGTGTTTTTTAGCAGTTTATCTCGAACATTTTTGGTAGAATAGTGTGATTAGGTGTGTCTTTAGAATCCCTTTTTCATTTCTGAAAAACCTTGTCCACACTCTTCACTTTCAACTCTAATAACTTTCGAAAAGATAGTGCTACTGCTTTGAAAGTTGGCATTAATTATGGACAGAATGTGTTAATGAGGCATGCTCAATTTCACTTTAATCTAATAATCCCTTCATTGTTGTTACTCTGGTGGTTTACTTCCTGTTTTTTGTCCCATTCATCGCACAGCCAGCACGGTTTGGTAAAGATTAAGCGTTTGAATAGACACTGTACTTCAGAGCCTCTTTTCTCAGTTCACACTTTTCCTGAGTTTGTGCTTTCTTTCCAATATTTAGATTTTGATTTTTCCATTTGATTTGAGTGATACATCACTTTAAAGGTTAAAGTTTGCTTTTTCAGAATATGGTCTTAACTAAAAATTCATGTCTGGCGACTTTTTGTTTGTTTTGAGGTGCAGGGTCACAAATATTTATCTAAAATGGGCGATTTTAACTTCTTTCTAATGATGCAACTTGGGACGAATCTTCTTTATTCAACTCATGCGCAAAGCTATTCATTCCCTTTAAACGTAATCTATCACCATTAACACTAATTCCTCAGCCCCAATGAATAACACACTTGCCAATGCATAACACAAATATCGTGTTTGGAGGCTTGTTGCGGTAACACGTAATCTTGCTAATTTGAATTTTATGATAAGCCGTCATAAACAATGATTGTTTTAAAGAAAGACTCCTTTAGAAATTGAATTATCAAAAACAGATCTTAAGTTAGAGACATCGACAACTAAGTGTATTCACAAATGTTGAAATTATATATCATTATAAATATTAGATAATTAGATAAATAATTAGATATTATATAAAACTTAATCCAACATTGTAATACTTTTATCTAAAAAATTCCTTTTCTTAGAAGGTAAAATATAAATGTAAGATTAAAAGACATTGCAAATAATTAGAAGAAATCCATATATTCATGATACAGTATAAATATATATATACATACTTATTGTTAGATAGATACATAAATGATTATATATATATATATATATATATATATATATATATATATATATTATGTTTAAACATACATACATACATATTCCATGCTAGCATTATCAACAACGACAAACTATTTTTTTTTTTCCGAGGAAAATTTCAGTTTTATCCCCTTAGTATATATTCACCCTCTGGTCTGCTATGTACCATTTTGGTTCGTTAGAATAAACCAATATCTCTCTATCTATCTTTTTATCCTGCTACAATTGTCTATCTATTTATATCGGTTAGAGTTTAATTGTGCCTCTCAGTAAGTCATTTTGAGTCACTCTATAAATGCTTGAAAATCATTATATGAAACCCTTGCCTAACTCCCAGGTGCATCCAAAAACTTCTTACATGATTGCAACTGCAGTGGTGACTCGATGCTGGTAGGCAGAATAATGCAGACGACGTCTGGTGAGAAACATGTGGTTCAGGTCGGCTGCAACCTGATGAAAATAAAAAATGAAGAAGAAAAGGACAGGATACTGTTTTCCTTACAGTGCGTTTTTGAATGCAGACAATATTAAAAATGTAAACAGCTTTATCGTTGTTAATTTTGATTATACCTGTATACATAAAATTATACATATATGCACACATATATGATCTTATCGTTCCCTTTCCCCTCAAAAATAAGGCTAATAAAAACACTCTGATAGATTATGACAGGCTGCAACTCTGGCAACTACGTTCATGGCCATTGCATGTTACGTCTTTCGTCACTATGTTGACCAGTTTCCACTGACAGATACTTATTTTATACTTTGGGGAAAGAACGGATACACAACACTAGTACACATATTCAAAATTCTCTCAATTACGGCCGCTGCCCAAACTCACTAAAATCGCAAAGTGATTCCCATCTACAAAAAAAAAAAGACAAACACAAATGGAAAATTATCGCTCAATATCCCTTCTTCCCAGCATATCAAAGATTTTAGAGATTTTTTTTTTAAATAAAACATTATGTCTTTTATATATTGAAATGGAATTCTTATTCGAAATCAAGTCGGATTAAAAAAAAAAACCAACACTCTACCAATTATACCATTTTCAAATTGCGATGAAATAATCGAAGCCTTTATTAACAAAGAACATAATAACTTAAAACATTTTAAAAATTTTTATTCTCCCGATATTGAATATAACTTAGGCCCTATGTTTTGATTGGCTATCCCTGGTAGAAAAAAAGAAATCTACTAAATTCCTAGGTTTAACCGTTGATACTATTCTCACCTGGAATGAACATTATAAATAATGTAAGTACTATAAAATCGAGAAACATAGGTATGTTGTGGAAGCTTAAAATTATTCTTACTTTGTATAATGCCCTGATTTTACCATACATCACACATTGCAACAAATAGTGTGGGCATATTCTAATAAAACCAAAAATTCAATCCATTCAATCAGCCCATCTGGGGAATGCTCCCCAGGGAGTGGAGAGTGAGCGCTGGTAGTTCTGGTTGGAAATAATATATCCAGTGACCGGGGAAATAATAATCTGTAAACCATATTAAGATACTTTACAACTGTGAAATGTGCTATATCAAAAAAAAAAAAAAAAAAAAAAAAAAAAAAAAAAACCTTTTTGTTATTAAAAGAAAGAAAGAAATAAAGAGCACTACGTATTTGCATATATTCACACATTTCTGGGAAACTCCGATCCGTTATTCTGTAAAAAATATGAAAACCCGAAAAATAAACATTTATACATTACAGTAAGCGACATTCATGCATAAATACACCTCGAACAATCTCTCATCCTCATTCCACAACCTGTACACTGTAAAAATCCAGTGTCTACGCCTACCGAACTCGTCATTCCAAAGACTATCACCTTGTGGAGCCGGGAAATGTGCAAACGCCGGGAAATGTGCAAACGTCTCGCCGGGAAATGTGCAAACGCCGGGAAATGCGCAAACGTCTTGCCAGGAAATGTGCAAACGCCGGGAAATGTGCAAACGTCTCGCCGGGAAATGTGCAAATTTCATCAACGGGAAATGTGCAAACATGACGCCGGGAAATGTGCAAAAGTTCAATTTTGCCGGGAAATGTGCAAAAATTCGCCGGGAAATGTGCAAATTATATACTTTATATTGTGTATAAAGATAGTAGATAAACTCCATATCAAAACTGCCCATGAACTACGGTTTTATCGAAATTCTTCTTATATTCTCTAACCAAATAAGAATGAGCTAGGTTGGTTCTATAAAGACATTGATGCCAGTAGTTCAAGTTTAATGGCAGATCCAGGGATGCAGGGCACCGGCAATAAGTAGGGAGGAGGCTTCAAATTGAAGCCTCAGAGTCCCTAAACTAGTGCTATGAAGACATTAATGACTAAAATTGCATGTTTGATTACGACGGATTCAGGGGTGCCCCGATTGCGGGGGGGGGGGGGGTTAGGGGTGATGGGGAGGAGAGGGATTTTCTACATTTTCAGTATCTTCTTGAAAAGTCTACGACAGATTTTCACCAAACTTCACCTCATTACGGTGATATGATCTTTATGAGTTGAAATTAGCCCCCAAGTAACCACCCCCCCCCCCCCCCCGGTCGAAGGGGGGGGGTTGAAACCTCAGAGTCCCTAAACTCTGGATTATTAAATCTTCTTCTGTCGAACAAAAAAGATAAACTGCCTTAAAGTTAGTGCCTTGAAGACATTAATGACTGAAATCTCATGTTTGATTATGGCGGATCCAGGGGTGCCCTGATTTTGAGGGGGGGGGGGGGGAGTGATGGAGAGGAGGGGGATTGTCCACATTTTCTGCATCTTCTTGATAAATCTCAAGAAGGATTTTCACCAAACTTGGCAGATAGCATCTTTACAGTTGTACGATGATATGATCTTAATTAAATTTTGTTAAAATGAGCCCCACCCCCTCCCACCGCGGGGGGGGGGGGGGAGTTGAAGCTTCAGGTCCCTAAACTCTGGAATTTGTAATCTTCTGTCGAACCGAAGAATATAGAACTATGTTATATGAAGATACTAGTTACTAAAATTTCAGGTTTGATTATGACTGGTCCAGGAGTGCCCTGATAAGGGGGGTGAGGGGGAGTAGGGGGATTTTCCACATTTTCTGCATAGTCTTGTAAAATCTATGACGGATTTTCACCAAACTTGGCAGATAGTAAGTATATCTATGGCGATTCGATCTTAATTTGTTAAAATGACCACCCCCCCCCCCCCACCGCTGAAGGGGGGGGGGGGGGTTGAACCCTCCCAGTCCCTATACTCTTGATTGTTGTTGTTGTTGTTTTTTTTTTTTACTTCTGTCGAACCGAAAAAAGTTCGTGCGATAAAGACATTAACGACAGAGATATCATGTTTGATTATGGCGGGTCCAGGGGTGTTCTGGTCGGGGGTAGGTGGGGGTGAGGGGGAGGAGGGGGATTTTCAAAATGTTCTCCATCTTCTTGAAAACTCTATGACGAATTTTCACCAAACTTGGCAGATAGCATCCTTATGGTGATACGATCTTAATTTATTAAAAAAAGTCCTCCCCCCCTCCGCTGAAGATTGAGGTGGGGGATAAGGGGGGGGGGGGGAGTTGAAGTCTCCCATTCGCTAAACTCTGGATTTTTCTGATCTGTCGAACCAAAAAAAAAGAAGATAGAGCTAAGTTAGTGTTGTGAAGACTTTCATGCCTAATTATACCGGATCCAGGGGTGCCCTGATGGGGGCAGGGGGGGGGGGGTGTTGCGGGATGGATGATGAAGAATGTATTTTCAGCATCTCCCTAAACAAATCTATGACAGCTTTTCAGCAAACGTAGGAGGTAGCATCACTAGTGTAATAGAATCTCACTAAGGGGCAACAAACCGCGGGGGGGGGGGGGGGGGACGGGCGTGATTGGGGTGAGACGAAGGCTCAAACCTAAGGGATTGAGAGTGAGTATATAAATATCTCTCTCACCATACGTAAAAGAGATATAAAGATAGTACCGCGCTTTTTTAGTAAGTACAGTTTATGCATCGAGTAGGTTCACTAAGGGATGACCAAAAAGGGGAGGGAGTATTAAGGAGGCTTCATTTTCACATTTTCGTCTTTTTCTTGAAAACTCAAGACGCATCCCTCAGGTAATAAAATCCATTTCGGCTTTAAAAAAAAAGCCTTCTATACAAAAGTGATGGAGCTAATAGAATGCTGTTATAGTAAATTCATGAATTAATTTCAAGGGCGGGGGAGGCGGATTTTTCACATATTCAGCTTCTTCTTGAAACCCTTAGATATTCGCCAAGCTTGGCACGTAGCGTAGCGTATTTATCTGGTGATATGACCTCAGTTTGTTAAATGAGCACTGCCTCAAACCATAAGAAGGGAGGAGATGGAGCTCCCCCTCCCCACCATCTCCGCCCCTTGAACAAGACGAGGGGAGTGGGGTCGTTCGCGTGGAATTCAGAATTTTCTGGAAAATGCTACATACATGAAAATAGGAATACATACTTGAAGAAATTTTCTTTACAACCAAGAGTAATTGAACACAATTTTATCACATGTTTAGAAGGTAGACGTATACTTTGATGAAATTTCACGTCTGCTTATGACGTGGGGGATACCTTGATCTTATCCCCCGCTTTGGGGAAGGGTAACAAATTGGACTTGTTGCCCCTTCGAATAAAGTGGGATTCTATTACCCTAGAGATGCTACATTCCCCGTTTGGTGAAAATCCGTCAAAGATTTCTCAAGAAGATGCAGAATATGTGAAAATCCCCCCTCCCCCTCACTCCCCCCCCCCCCTTATAGGAACACCCCTCTATTCGCCACAATCAAATGTGAAATAAAATGTTATGGCAAAAGCCCAAAAGAAGTTCTGGTACGCCTGCAAAAGTTGTCAAATTTTGCTCCAAAATGTGAACGTATGCCTAGGAAATGTGCGGAATAACGCTGTAATAACAAGATATTCGATGGGTAACGACGAAAATGGGAAATACGCTAACCAAAAACGTTCAGTCTCAGAACTTACCCGAACGGGGTCAGACTAGACTCGGACTCGGGGATAACTCGGCCTCGCTTTGCTTGACGGCGGGATGAGTTGTATTGGTTGTCCCTCTGGATTGTACAGTGTTGTACTATGCATATGGGAGCGGCCTGTATAAACTACATTGTAGCGTTCTGGCTACTCCGGGCACTCGTAGTAATGGTCCGAGTTGTTACAACGCTCGCATCAAAAACCTCTTTGGCGCGCATGCAAAATTAGTGTGCGCCTAGGAATATCTGTGATATCTAGGAACTCGCGGGACATGCCTGCTCCGATGACCATAAATATCATTGCTCATCGATTTCAAGGCTGAAGATTGCAGGGCTAAATGTTTGCGGTATTTCTAAGAAATGTGATTATGGCTTCCTACAAGATTTTGTCAAAAAGCATGATATAATTTGTCTCAGTGAAACTAAAACCGATTTGAATTATTCTGAGTATTTTCCTGGGTATCAATATGTGACGGCCCAGAAAAGAAACGTCTCTATCCCCCTCAGTGGGACTCATGGGTTAGCAATAATTGTTTCTGAGAGATTCAAGGGCTGTTATGAAATTTTGAATCAGACTCAGTCTGATTCTATTTTGTGGATTAAACTTGACTTTTCTGGATTCTCTATTTTGATTGGCTCAGTGTATATTCCGCATGAAGGGTCAAAGTACTATACTGACGATATTTTTGGCATAATCTTGAATGATTGTACCACTCTGCGGGCTAAATACGATCTCCCGTTTTTGTTGGTAGGAGACTTCAATGCCAGAACAGGGATACTTGGTGATTTTCTTACGGTGGAAGATGAGATTCAAAATGAAATTGGTTTGTCATTCATATCCGAGAATATAACTGATTCTCAATCTGAACTTGAATTGCTTGGTATTTGTACTAAAAGGTTCAACAATGATCGTCATGTTAATAATAACGGTCATAGATTATTAGATCTTTGCAAAAATATGGATATACATATAGTGAATGGCAGATTCGGTGATGATTTCGGTATTGGTCGTTTAACATGTGGCAGTGCCAGTACTGTTGATTATGCTTTGGCATCTCCCGAAGTGTTCACAAAAATTGAAAATTTCTCCATCGGTACTTTTGATAAATTTCTATCAGACAAACACTGTCCGATTTCACTCGAAATTGTCAATAAATTTGCTCATGCTGTAGAAAGATCTACTGGAAATTCTAATGTTTTTAGAACAGACGTAGATAATTGTAATGATGAAAAGTCAATCAAGATCAAATGGGAGGATAAGAAAAGAAATATGTTCGTTCAAAATTTTGATGATGCAGAAATACTTGCATCAATAGATTACATAGAGACACTTACTAAAGGAAACATCTCTCAAAGTGAAATTGATAAGATCGCTGGTAATCTACGTAATATCTATTTAGATGCTGCAGATGCGTGTAATATGGTTATTGAGTCAAAAGCAAAGAACTTCAAGGCACGCCGAAACAAATTTCACGCAAATCCTTGGTTTGATAAGGAATGTTCTGATGCAAGAAAAGATTTTATACGAGCAAGAAATGTCTTCCGTTGAACTAAAACTGATCGTAGTGAGAGTGAAATGAAACGTAAAAGTAAACTGTACAAGAATGTTATCCGTTTAAAGAAGTAAAATCATACCTGGCAATTAAATTCAGCGTTAAGGAATTTAAAAAGTTCAAATCCGAAAGATTATTGGAAACTGATTAATAGGAAGAATAGATACTGTGAAACATCTCAAGAACTATCATCGCATGATTTTTATGATCATTTTAAAAGTTTGGGTAGTGGTAACGTACGATCTTATGATGCTGGTATTGAAGAACTGCTTAATGATATGTCAAATGAAGAATTAGACAGAGAGATTGAAATATCGGAAGTTGTCAATCAATTGAAACGACTGAAGAATAACAAGGCACCAGGCCTTGATTTGATTTTAAATGAACTTCTGAAGAATAGTTCAAAACATTTGGTCAAGTTGATAACCAGATTGTTTAACCTTGTATTCGACAGTGGCATTGTCCCGACAGATTGGGTAAACGGTTTGATAAAACCATTGTATAAAGGGAAGGGCTCACGAGATTGTGTTGACAACTACAGAGGTATTACATTATTGAGCTGTGTTGGGAAGCTATTCACGGCAGTATTAAATGATGAGTAACTTTGTTTGTAGAATCACAATGCCTGTTAGGAGAGGAACAAGCTGGTTTTAGATGCGGATATTCAACCATGGACCATGTATTTTCATTACATGCTATTCTTGATTTTTATTTACAGAGAAGGAAAAGGGTGTATACAGCTTTTGTTGATTACAAAAAAGCATTCGATTTGGTTGATAGATCTTCACTGTGGTTGAAATTGTTTGACCATGGAATTAATGGTAAATTACTCCGGGTCGTTAAGGATATTTATAGAAAGTCAAAATCCTGCGTTTTTTACAACAATTCTACATCAGATTTTTTTTTAAAGAGTAACATAGGTGTAAAACAAGGCGAGAATTTATCGCCAATATTATTTTCGTTGTATTTAAACGATTTTTCGTCATTTCTGTCTCAGAGATACCCTGGCCTGGATTCTCTTTCGTCAGGTATCAATGAAACGTGTTCTACCGAAGAAGTGAATATGTTTGTTGATTTATTCACATTACTATACGCAGATGATACGATTGTGTTGGCTGAAAATGCTGAGGAACTCCAGTTAGCTCTTGATGCTTTATTTGATTATTGCCAATTGTGGCATCTGACCGTTAATACTGCTAAGACTAAGATAGTTATTTTTTCCCGTGGAAAAGTTAGAACAGCTCCTACCTTTCTTTTCGGAAATGACAAAATTTGTGTCTGCGATGATTATGTTTACTTAGGAACGACGTTCAATTATAATAATAATTTTAAGAAAGCTATAAACAAACAAGTAACCCAAGCCAAAAGAGCGTTGTATTCCATGAAAAGTAAAATTTTACCTCTCCTCCTTCCAATCGACGTAAAACTAGAGCTATTTGAACATTTGATCATGCCTATTTTGCTTTACGGCAGTGAAATTTGGGGTTTTGAAGACCTCGCCCAAATTGAAACTTTCTTTTGTAGATATTGTAAGGAACTTCTTGGATTACATAAGCGAACTCCGAATTGTATGGTTTACGGAGAAATAGGTAAAGATAGATTACAAAAAACAGTGACCCTTCGGATGTTAATGTATTGGTTTAAACTGGTTAACAGTAATATGTCAAAGATAGCGCATGTTTTGTATAATTTTCAATATGTTTTATCGGCGAGGCAAGAAAATTCGATGACATGGGTAATTAGGATAAAAGAAATATTTAACAACTTAGGTCTAACTGCAATTTGGAACAGCCAAGCATCACATCTCACTTTAGCTGGCTTCAGAAGTTTAGTTAGTACCAGATTAAATGATATTTACAAACAAGAGTGGCATAGTAATGTAGACAAAAATTCTCAATGTTTAAATTATCGAATTTTTAAAAAGGATCTTCATTTTGAAAAGTATTTTCGACATCTTAATGATTCACAGGCAAAAAATTTTATGTAAATTCCGTTGCGCTAATCATTAACTGCCAATTGCCAAGAACTGCCAAGAAACGAAAGATTTGTACCCATTGTAATGAAGAGAAAATTGGCGATGAATTTCACTACCTTTTTCAGTGTAGACTCTTTAATGAACAACGAAAGAAATACTTAAAAAAAATATTACTGGAAATACCCAAACACTATGACGATGGATCAATTATTTAATTGTCAAAAGAAAACAGTCCTTTCCAATTTAACCAAGTTTTGTAATTATATAACGACACATGTTTAGATTATTAGTATTTTTTTATCCTTTTTGCAAATACTACATGCCTTTTTACAGGCTGTGCCTTCTTTACAATTGATATATAACTTATTTGTCTTTTCACTCTCTCCTCCTTTTTTCTTCCATCTCTCTACTTCTTCTTCTTCTCGTTCCCGTCTTCATATTTCTTTCATTCTTGTTCACTTAGCGTATGAATTCATTTCCGTATGTCTTTGCGTTTTTCTTTTTTGTTTCTATTTTTCTTTTTTTTTCCTGAACCAAAAGTCACTCGTATATCTTTTGTTAATTCACCAGTCTTGTGTCCTTCTCACTATCCCTCTTCACCTCCATATCCCTTCTCTCTCTCTCCTCTCTCTCTCTCTCTCGTCATATTTCCCTTTTTTTCTTTTTTTTTCTTTTTTTTACCATATATCGTGTATATATTGTATATTTCTGTACATTTTTTTTTTCTTTTCATCAATCGCTTTTCATTTTTTTTGTTATAGTTGTTTTGTACACTTTTCAGAGTTATTTGCAATTATCATTTATTGATATTATAATGTGCTATATGTTTTTCATTGGACTCCGATACCCAGAATTTGGGTTGTGAGTAAATAAACTTTCACTTTCAAACTTTCTCAAGCACCTCTAAAAACAATCAGAGACGCTTGATAAACAACAACAAAAACTTCAAAGACCGCGCGTCTCAGCAACTGAGGTGATGTGCGTATACTAGTAGGCTTGAGGACCGCGCGCTGTCCATTTGTTTTGTACAGGATTAGCACGCACTTTCCAGTCTGCTCAGTAAGGCCTCGTTTGGTACCCGTAGTATTATAGAGTACTGATGAACATGGCGATCACGAACTGTGTGTAAATTGTCTGAAATAGGGTCGAGTTTTCCCTGAGACCGATTTAGTCTGGAGCCTTCTGGAATAAAAGTCGGTCTACCGACTTTTATTATTTTTCTCAAAATACTCCAAAACGACTCATCATTCCGGCAAACCGCGTCAGCCAGGTAAGTTTCTTTGTAGACTCTTTCGATATATTGCAAGCAATTATGAAATGGTGCCAGACGGGTTCTCAGGCCCTTACCAGAACTTTGTTTTCACTTTACTGTCTTCATAGCACTAAGCTCTATCTTTTCCGGTTTGACAGAAGAAGATAAAAATTCCAGAGTTTAGGGACTCTGAGGCTTCAACCCCCCCCCCCCCCCCTTCGGCGGTGTGTGTGTGTGTGTGTGTGTGTGTGTGTTTGTGTTTGGTAAGGGAGGGGGCTCATTTTAACAAATTAAGAGCATATCACCATAAAGATGCAATTTGCCAAGTTTGGTGAAAATCCGTCGTAGATATTTCAAGAAGATGCTGAAAATGTGGGAAATTCCTTTCCTTGCCCTTACCCCCCCCCCCCCCCGATCTGGAGACCCCTTGATCCGCCATAACCAAACATGAAATTTCATTCATTAACGCTGTGTCCTCATAGCACTAACTTAGCTCTATCTTTTTCGGTTTGACAGAAGAAGATTAAAGAAATATCAGAGTTTATGGACGCTGAAGCTTCAACCCCCCCCCCCCTTCGGCGGTATGTGTGTGTGTGTGGGGGGGGGGGGGCTCATTTGAACAAATTAAGATCATAATTATTACCATGAACATGCTATCTGTAAAGTTTGGTGAAAATCCCTCGTAGCTATTTCAGGGAGATGCTAAAAATGTGGAATATCCCCTCCACCCCTCCCCCCTCCCGATCTGGGTACCCCTTGATCGGCCATAATGAAACATGACATCTCATTCATAAATGTATTCATTGCACTAACTTAGCTCTATCTTTTTCGGTTCGACAAAAGAAGATTTTTAAAAAAAAATCAGGATTTTAGGGACGCTGAGGCTTTAACCCCCCTTTCGGCGATGGGGGGGGGGGGGGGCTCATTCTAACAAATGAAGATCATGTCACATGCCATAAATTTGACTGTATCTGCCAAGTGTGGTGAAAATCCTTCCTAGATTTTTCGGAATATGCTGAAAATGTTGAAAATCCCCTCCCCCTCACCCCCCCCCCCCCGATCAGGGCACCCCTGGGTCCGCCATATCAAACATGAAATTTCAGTCATTTATGTCTTTATAGCACTAACTTAGCTTTTTTCTTTTTCGGTTCGACATATGAAGAAAAAAACATCAAGCGTTTAGGGACTCTGAGGCTTCAACTCCTTCCTCCCACCTCCTTGGTGGTTTTTTTTTTTTTTTTTGGGGGGGGGGGTGCTCATTTTAACAAATTACGATCATATCACCATTAAGATGTTATATGCCAAATCTGGTGAAATTTCCTTGTGGGGTTTACAAGAAAATGCCGAAAATGTAAAAAAAAAAAAAAAAAAAAAATTGTCGCTAAGACAGGTGGTAAAGATGAAAATGGTTCATGCGCAGCTTTGATTGAGAGTTTCTCTTCCATCTACGAGTATACATGATATAGGTAAAATGAATGGTTTGCACATTTCCCGGAGGCTTTTGCACATTTACCGGCAAAACTGAACATTTGCACATTTCCCGGCGTCACGTTTGCACATTTCCCGTTGATGAAATTTAGAGATTTGCACATTTCCCGGCAAGACGTTTGCACATTTCCCGGCGTTTGCACATTTCCCGGCGTTTGCACATTTCCCGGCTCCACACACCTCCGCAATCCCAAGTTCATAATACGTCAAACGTCAATTAGACACAATGGACCAGGCGTTTGGAACGATCTCCCTAAGCAAATAATGGCAACTACTAAATTGTATGTCCCTCTCATTCAAGGCAAAAATCTTTTTACCGAAATACAACAGCTTTAGACATAGACACGACATATAACGTATAATAACGTCAAATTAAACTCTAACTTCACACCTTGCATTGTACATCGCAGCACAGTGGAGCACTCATCTCAACACAGTGATTTTTTTTTATTTGCATTTGCCTCTTTAAAGCAAATACAGTGACTTTCCCCCTCTCTTTTATTACCTAACAATTATCGTGATATTTCGGAATTGATAATTCTATTCTATAGGCACTTCTCTTATCCCAGTCATGTTATAAGTCAATTTATTTCGAATAGATTATTTTACCCCGAGGCCTCCATCTATGTCAAGCAGCTTCTTATGATAGCGGTCTCCCACTTTTCTTCTCATACAATTACTAGAAACACATGATCCCCAAATCAATCCATTTCTTTTTATTACGACCCCCCCCCCCCCTCAGTTTTCTCTTTTTTTTTTTCTTCTTAATGCTTGTTACCGTAATGACATAACAGACTATTCGATCATCACCTAGATAATTTACGTTTGTTATTTCTACGGTCTCCCTGAATTTCTTTGTGATATATAATATGCTACGTCTTATATATCGAATAATGCTACGATAATAATGCAAGTATACATTGTGAATCAATCTGTAAAATACAATGTATTATGCTTATCCTTATGCATGGTGTAATATCATAATTTATGTATTCTCTTGCATGTGTGATCTGAAAAAACAGAAATAAAAAAAATGAAACAAGCTTAGCATATATCATATCAATAACACAGTGTAGTGCGAAGCGAGTTAATGCTATACTTCAAAGTGACACAAGCAATCAAAAAATGTGTCTATGTTTATACATGCAATTTAACTCAACAATCACCTTATCTCTGTAGCAAAGCTCTTTTCTCACGCTTCCGTCCTTTTGTTTCACTTCACAGACTTTCACGAAGGGGAGGATTCGTTGGAAATCGAATGATGAATTGATGGCAAGGAAGAGAGCGTCTCGAGCCAGATAGTCCCACTTATCAACGTCGATCCCGTTGACAGTATTGTTAACGATTTGGTACAGGTAGAACTTGTTCTCTCTGGTCTGTATGTAACAACATTTTTTTTTAATCATTACTTTGAAAACAGGTAATAGTAATATTGCACTAATTTTTATTGCCATTAAACATGTTCCTCTTGATTTGAGTTCACACAGACTTTAATCTCGCTTAAGATCTGCATATCGTTTCTTTTCATATAGCCTATCATACTTTTTTTTGCACTTTTGCGGTAACTACTTTAATACATAAAGGTTTGATTTTGCTCAAAATACCCTGTATTACACTATTAAGCAATTGCTACTTTTGAATAGATTTATGTTTAACATGCACTGTTTATGTGATGCTCTAACCATGGGCTTGTATTACCAGTAAAAATGATATTGTTTTCATATTCCACAGATCATTAATTTGACCTCTGAGGACCGTAAGATCAATAACCTTAATTTTTTTTCTCTCTTTCATGGTAAACTTTTATGATATACAGATAAATTATGTTTGCTGCAATGAAATTGTACAGATAAATTATGTTTGCTGCAATGAAATTGTATATTACATGGACAGACAGAAAGAATGGCAGTAAAGCCACGTGCCAGTCTGCATATTAGATACCAAACAGTAAATTAGATTCGGTTTTTGTTGTGTATTTCTACTTTTAAAACTCCTCTGCACCCAGTAAAACCAGTTAATAGTTGTTCATATAAGTCTGAAACTGATCCAGATTTCTCCTTCAAGTAACTGCTTGATATTCCACAGAGCTTTGGTAATAACAATTTATTACCTTTGACCAATGAGTACTGAAAAGGTAAATTACCTCAATGTAATATATATAATATATATAATATTATTGATGTTTGATGTATATTAAAGGCAACGCTTTACTGTTATTGATTAACAAACCATGCATTTCTGTCACGAAAACAGTATCTAATCATTCTACAGAATATCGGTCATTAACCACTGGAGCCCAAGTTTGACCCCTAAGGACACTGAGGGATCAACTGTTTAAAAATATCAGAATATTGATGTTCACCAAAACCATGTATATCTATTACAAGAAAGTAGCGTCCAGAACACTTAAAGTATCTGCTCGTTAAACAAAACATTGACGATTATCATCAGACCGCGGTGCTCCGTGGATGATAAGAGCTCAAAGCCCGATGTTTGTTGTAATTTGTTTATGATGTTTAAGTGTTTGTATAATGTTTTAGTTCAATGCATTTTTGTTACAATGAAAGTGTCTAGAGCTTTCCACAGACTGCCTCACTTTGATTTCTGAGGACAGTGAGACATCGTTTTCTCAGCATGTCAAATAATATGGATTTAGGTGATATGTACATACATAGAGTAGACCATAAGGCTGAGCGACATGTAATTTGTGCATGTCTTTCTTAAGGAACTATAGAGCAGTTTGAGGTTAATAAATAACTGGGAACGTCATGGAGTTACTTGTTTTCATTATCCAAGAAATCTATGTCAGAATTCTAACACATTAAATTTCCCGACTTGAGTGTGTACATGGTTGACGGACGCCAAGTGTTGGTAATAATATGCTGTCTGCATTCAAACAACTGTAGAAGAGTGATGGCTTCTTGTATATCATACGTATCGCCTTACGAAAGGCGCTACATGTTCATGACTTACTTATATTTCTACTGCATTATGTTTAATTGAAACATCATTTATGTGTGTGTGTGTGTGTGTGTGTGTGTGTGTGCTTGTGTGTGTATGTGAGAGAGAGAGAGAGAGAGAGAGAGAGAAAGAAAGAGAAACAAGTAGTCAGTAACCATTAAGTGAAAACGTCTTCGTGATCTAAATATCATCAACAGAGGCACATCGCACTTATCATAATCGGATAGTGATATTCATTTTCAAGTAACAGGTAGCTGAGAAAGTTCACTTTTTATCATTAAAAAGTAAAGATTGTTTACCAATTAGCACATGGTATATGAATATTCGTTCTGCTATAGTATATTGTTAAAGAGCCAGTGTATCATGTAGAATGTTTGAATGTCTCAGAATTTCATAACCTTTGCACTGAGTTTTCACAAGTATTTCTGCATTCACTGAAATCGCATTATCCATAATTCGGGAACTTCCCCTTTGATAACAGAATTTAGTCTTCGACAAAATTAAGTATGCAAAAAAGGCAAAACGGTATATATGTAGTAAGTTTATGAGATAGTGGAATCAATGTTTTCTTGGGTTTTTTGTTTTTTTGTTTCTTTGGGGGTTTTTTTGGCAATCACTAGTTTTCGTGAGATTTTTTTTTTTTTTTTTTTTAGGGGGGGGGGGGTTAATCTGAGTAGTCGAAATTATAAGTAGATCAGGAATATCAAGGTAGGACTGCATAATCTCCTTGGTGTTTATTCCTTTTTTCATATTATGATATGTATTCAAATATGGAAATATTTCAGAAACTTGTAAGTTTTTTGATCTTAGCCATTAGCAACTAACCTTCTTGTGATTATTGTTCTATATGCAACATGTACAGTAATTGCAGAAAAGAAAATTACTGTGCAAAAAGTGTATAATAAGGACGGTAACTCATAATTGCATATCTGCAAATAATTTGCATGTTAGTTTTACAAAATTCATTTCTGTAAATTAGATTTACATTTAAGATTTAAATTAGGATTTTTGTTTAGAAAAAGGTTAATCGGATGCGGCGTATTCGAATAATGTTAACAAAGAAAAAAAAAAATGCCCGGTTCTTAATGAACTTTAACTTTTGATAGAATGCCGCAAGCATGATACACATTGGAAAAAATAATAGACAAATTCACCTTTAACAATGTTTACTGAAAATGGTTGGCATTTCTGTACTATCAAACGACTGCATTATTGAAGGCCCTGTCACACCTTTCCGACTAAAGTGCTTGTTATAGGTACTGTTGGTACTGTCACTGTGCGTGCTATCTGCCTGAAGTCACAAGCAAGGATTGCCCGGTAAGGTGTTTTATTTATTTATTTATTTCTAATCTTTTATCAGGGTAGCCCATTCACCAATAAATAGTGGTCTTCCATGATATATGATATATGATATATGATATATATGAACAAATGTACATTAAGTAGCAAAACGTACGTATACAGAAGATAACGTATAGATACATACTGTACATTGTAAAGTAACATACAAAATACAGTGGATGTTGATTATGCCACAACAAGAATTCACCACAATGCCGAAATAACAATTAAAACGCTATTATACAGGAATGATTAGCTAGCCCAGAATAAATTTAGTGTATTACTAATACAAATAACAACTTTGCTTAAGCAACCTCTTATATGGATATATGAAGAAGCTGATCTAATTGAATAATCCTGCCTATTCACCATTCAAGTAGAGAAGATACAATTGGGCTGCACTTGTGACAAACAGAGCGAAATCTTAGCACACGTAAAGTTCCACTGTCTATTAGCCTTGTGTGATGTTTATGTACATCACTAGGCTTAACTAAGTGTACCCGAAGGTATGAAGGTGCTAAGTTATGGATGCATTTATATATCATCGTAACGCGACTGAACTCGAAACGTTTGTCCAGTGTCATCCATTTAAGACTTTTGACTAAATCAGCCGACGGTGTGTCAAATATTTTGTCCAAAATCATTCGTGCTGCCCTGTTTTGATTTTTTTTTCTTATAGCTTAGTTGTATGGGAATGAAATCTGTTTGACCAAACAACAAAACAGTAATCAAATTGTGGTAATACTAGACTGTTATAAAGTAATTTTAAGGATTTGGGGGCAAAAAGGCCTTCGCTCTCTTTATCATGCAGACACTTTCCTGGGTACGTTTACATACATTTCGATTTGTTTAGACTATTTCAGTTCTTCATCTATTAAAACACCTAAACATTTGGTGAACTGAACTCTTTTAATCAGACTACCATTTAATGAAATACTGAAATTTTTCAATTTTCCCAAGATTAGCACGGGAACCGATTATCATGAAAGAAGTTTTGTCAGTGTTAAGGACGAGACGATTTTCCTTAATCAACCCCATTACTTTGTTTAGTGCAACATTTATGTTTCTTCTAAAACTGCTGCGTCATAAGCACTGACAGTGAGGGTCGTTTCGTCAGCGTACGTATCTATAACACCTTCTGAAGTACACTCGTGTAGACTGTTGACATAAATTGAAAATAAAAGGGGACTAAGAATTGACCCTTGAGGTACACCTAATTTAATAGTTGAAGGGTGGGACTTGGCTCCTTTAAATTGCGTCACTTGCTTTCTGTCACTTAAACAGGATTTGAACCAATCTACAGTCGTCTTGCTACACCCTATACACTTGCCCTCCGAAGATCTATGAAGGCAACTCCAGAAATTTGATTATTACCTATATTCAATGACCACTGATTCACAAGTTTTGCAAGAGCAGTTGATGTGGAATGAAATGGCCTAAGACCAGATTGATTAGGGTGTTATAAGTCATTCGCATTCATGAATTCGCTCAGTTGTTGATGTACGGCCCTTTCGATAATTTTACTCACGGTTGGTAAGATTGAGATGAGGGGGTAGTTATTCAACGAAGAAATATCTCCTGCTTTAAATAATGGTACTACCCGAGCCTTTTTCCATTCACGTGGAAAAACTCCCGTAGACAGGGATTTGTTAATGATATCGCAAAGAGATTCTGCAATAACATTCTTTGTTATCTTTAAAAGTTTGCAGCTGATGTCATCTTCTCCGGTTGTTTTATCTATGCCAAGAAGTTCGATCTGTGTCACTACAAAATCTCTCGTTATCATACTTAAGTTAAATTGAGAATGAGATGGAACTAAACCGTTGTCCTCGTCTAATATCATTTGAGAAGTATTCCTCTCTATATATTTTGTAATTTTAGTTGCATAAGATATGAAAAAATTGTTGAATGCTTCAGCAATATTTGCATTGTCCGATACTTCTGCACCATCAACGTTTATGGTATTGGGAGAAATGGGTGATGATTGATAGGCGTAAGGTCTCTCAAGCTCTTCCATATTTTCTTACTGTCGTTACGATTTTGTAAAATTTGGTCAGTGTTATACTGTTTTTTTCTCATTCTCACGAGATGAGTAACTTATATTCTTTAGATATTTATAGGTATTCCAAAGATCATCACTATTGTTAGCTTTAGCAGCTTTGAGAACCTTATCACGTTCTGTCATGAGCTTAACAACCTCATCAGATATCCATGAATATGCATGTTTTCTTATCCGCTTTTTGCGCAAAGGTATGTGCTTTTTGATAACATTATTGAAAAGAGTCAACCACATATCACACGCGTATCATCAACATCGTCTATATATATATATATATATATATATTTTTTTTTTTTTGACCTGCCACGGAGCACTTCTCAAATCACTATAAAATTCCTCCTCATTAAGATTTTTGAATGAGCGAAATTCTGCATATTCAGATTTTTGATGGATCTTTGCACTGAAGTCTCGAATAGCATATACCTAATAATGATCACTGATGCTAGTCTCAAATATTCCTTATTCACTTTTAAGTTCTTTGTCTGATACAAATATCAAGTCAATTAAAGTAGAAGCAGTATTTGTAACTCTTGTGGCAGTATCAATTAACTGACTTAGTCCGTACATATTTGTATAAAACATTCCTTTTTCGGCATTCACATCAGGTTGGTGTGGCATATAATTACAATTGAAATCACCTGATATAATACAACTCATCGGTTCCGAGAGAGCAGAGTCCAAATTCTTGTCTAATTCGTCAAAGAAATCAACGTGAGAATTCGGAGGTCTGTAAAACTCCCCAACAAGGATGGAAGGCTTATTTGGATAATGAAATTCAAATCAAAGGCATTCTAAAGTACATGAATTCAAATCGTCTCTAATTTTATAGTTGAATCTTTTGGAAATATAATTATATAGCCACACCACCACCATGTCTTGTACGGTCTTTACGTAATAGAACATAATCATTGATATGCAATTCAGAATCATCAATCATAGAATCACAAAATGTCTCATTCAAACCAATAACATCAAGTGATGTATGTCTAAGAAGTAATCTAAGTTCATCAATTTTAGAAATTAAACTACGAATATTCAAATGGGTACATTTTCAACCCCTCTTTCTGAGCGGAGGAACTGAACCATTTATCAAATTATTAATTTTACTTTTGATTAGTTTATGTGGTCGCTCCTGAAGAGTATATTGTGCAATTCAAATTTTCGGTACCAACTTTCAAAGCACTGTTAAAAATTGGCTGAGATTTTGACTTCGATAAACGAGAACCCGCACAATGTTCACCGAAGTTAGAGCGAGAGGTGTGACGTGTCCTTGAGCATGCTCAAACTTATTCCGGGTGAGTCGCGGGGGTTGCCACGCAGAAGACTAGTAGAAGGGCCGTAGCCGTAGTTCTTCGCAGGCAACTTTCACGCAACTCGCCCGTAACTAGAAAGTGAGTAGAACGTAAGTAGCACACGTCCAACAGGTAACACAAAACTCGCCCAAAACTCGCCCAAATCCTTGTCCGCCCACAGAAAATTATCCTGCGTGCTGGAAAATACATATACTCAACTAGACTCGGAATTTGTCAACACTGACAAATTAGGTGATCCGATCTATTGGGAAATCAATGATTTGAGTCCTGATCCCAATAGGCATGACTATACAGGTTTCATCTTTGTTGAGGGGACATTGGCCATGTGATGTTTGGAGTCTCATTTAGAAAAGGGAGTCAGACCCTCCATCTTTGGTACCGAATTCCGTATGCACTAACGAAGATACAGAATGAAGTATATTTGATCTTTGACCCCATTTTACACACCAAAGATGGCATCTGAGCAAAAAGTGGTTATTTTGTGAAATGATTCTTGTAACATGGTCTTTGCGTGTGCAAAATATGGGAAAGATAGGACAAGTATTCACCAAGATACAGGATGAAACATTTATGACCTTTGACCCTAATTTACATACCCAAGATGGTGTCCGATCAAGTAGTTGTTATATTATGAAATGATGTACGTGACATGAACTAAACATGTGCAAAATTTGAGGGTGGTAGACGCTGTTTTTCTTGAGTTATTGCAAAGAAAGTTGCAGAAAGAAAAGAAACATGTCAATACATTGAAGATAAGCTTTAAATTCAACCATGTTTTTTAGCATTATCCCGACATCGTATGAAAAAACAAAAGGCACATTGACGATAGCGCAAAGTCTCAGCTACAACATATTAAAATCTGGGAGAAATTCAAAGAAGGGTAAGTGAGCTAGTGCTCGATAAAGACAATCATGTCATTTTTCACATCTAGAAAAATTCCCTCCCATAGAGATAACACGTCATAACGAAGGTACAGAAAAAAAGTACATATGACCTTTGACCCCACTTTGCACAGACAAGATGGCATCTGAGCAAAAAGTGGTTATTTTGTGAAATGATTCTTGTAACATGGTCTTTACGTGTGCAAAATATGGGAAAGATAGGACATGTATTTACTAAGATACAGGATGAAATTTTTATGACCTTTGACCCTAATTTACATACCCAAGATGGTGTCCTATCAAGTAGTTGTTATTTTATGAAATAATGTACGTAACATGAACTAAACATGTGCAAAATATGGGGGTGATAGGGGCTGTCTTTCTTGGGTTATTGCAAAGAAAGTTGCAGAAAGAAAGAAGTATCTCAATACATCGAAGATAAGCTTTAATTTCAACTAAATTTTTTGACGTGATGCCGACGTCGTATGAAAAAACGAAGGGCACATTACGATAGCCCAAAGTCTAAGCTACAACATATTAAAATTTGGGAGAAATTCACCGAAGCAAAAGTGAGCTAGTGCTCGAGAAAGATAGTCATGTCAATTTTCATTTCCAGAAAAACTGCACTCCCATATAGATAACACGTAAACTGGTCAAATTTGACAAGATTACTTTCAATCCATTTTTTTACGATGCCGTCATCCAATCAAAATGCTGTTATTATATCAATGAAAGAGCATTTAATAAGCTATAACATACTGAAATTTGTGTGAAAATCGGCAAAGGATAAGTGAAATACGCTCGAGTGAACTTGAATTTTGATGACGTCATTTTGAAAATGTACTTTATTTACTTTATTAAGAAATTTGATATCTGATTTGATATTTGATATCTATTTGATACTGTATATCGCCATTGACGCGCGCGCGGAGTTTCAACTTTGACGGGCCCGTATGACGTCATATTGAGTCGGATTGACTTGAAACTTGGTAGAAATATCCCTTGACTTTTCAGGTACCCGATCGAAGTGAAAAAACGGGAAATTTCTATTGCATATGAGCTGTGCGTGCCTATATGCGCGCGCGCGTACGCGTCCGTCCAATTTTTTTCAATTTTCCAAAAAATGCTCCAAATGGTCTGAAACGTGTGCAAAAAAAATTTGAGCTCGATTGGAGCATACAAATAATTCAACGCGCGCGTATGCGCGCTTTTTAATAATAAGTATGAATTTTGATAATATGAGTAGATTGCGCGTGACTTGAAATATATATGACGTAAATTTCATTGAAAAATTCCATTCCAATAATGAGATATGAATGAAAATGTGTTTTCATATAATGACGTCATAGTGACGTCACGGTCGACTGATCACTATGATTTTATTAGATCTGTCGTCTTTGGGATACGATACATATATGGTATAAGTTTGAAATTGATAGGAAGAGGACTTTCTGAGTTAACCGCTGCACAACTTTTGGGGAGAAATAACAAGAACTAGAGATTGTAATTTGTCATTACTGACAAATAAAGGTGATCCGATTTTTTTTTTTTTAAATCAATGATTCGAGGTCTGATCGCATTAGGCATGACCATACAGGTTTCATCTGTGTTTAGAGACATTGCCGTGTGATGTTTCTATTCTCATTTAGAAAAGGGAGTCATATCTGTCATCTTTGGTACCAAATTCTGTATACACTAGATAACGAAGATACAGCAACAAAATACATAATTTAGGCATGACCATACAGGTTTCATCTGTGTTTAGGGACATTCGCCGTGTGATGTTTGGAATCTCATTTAGAAAAGGGAGTCAGACCTGCCATCTTTGGTACCAAATTCCGTATAGGCCTACACTGTAACGAAGATACAGAATGAAGTATGTTTGACCATTGACCCCACTTTGCACAGCCAGGATGGCATCTAAGCAAAAAGTGGTTATTTCGTAAAATGATTCTTGTAACATGGTCTTTGCGTGTGCAAAATATGGAAGAGATAGGACATGTATTCACTAAGGTGCAGGATGAAACATTTATGACCTTTGACCCTAATTTACATATCCAAGATGGTGTCTGATCAAGAAGTTATTATTCTATGAAATAGTGTACGTGACATGAACTAAACATGTGCAAAATTTGAGGGTGGTAGACGCTGTTTTTCTTGAGTTATTGCAAAGAAAGTTGCAGAAAGAAAAGAAACATGTCAATACATTGAAGATAAGCTTTAAATTCAACCATGTTTTTTAACGTGATCCCGACATTGTATGAAAAAACGAAGGGTAGAATACGATAGCCCAAAGTCTCAGCTACAACATATTAAGATCTGGGAGAAATTCACCGAAGCATAAGTGAGCTAGTGCTCGAAAAAGATAGCCATGTCAAATTTCATTTGCAGAAAAACTGCACTCCCATAGAGATAACACGTCATAATGAAGATACAGAAAGAAGAACATATGACCTTTGACCCCACTTTGCACAGACATGATGGCATCTGAGCAAAAAGTGGTTATTTTGTGAAATGATTCTTGTAACATGGTCTTTGCGTGTGCAAAATATGGGAGAGATAGGACATGTATTCACCAAGATGCAGGATAAAACATTTATGACCTTTGACCCTAATTTACATACCCAAGATGGTGTCCGATCAAGTAATTGTTATTTTATGAAATAATGTACGTGACATGAACAAAACATGTGCAAAATATGGGATTAATAGCCACTGTTGTTGTTCATCTATTGCACAAAAAGTAGTAGAAAGAAAGAAAAATAAAGAAAAAATTATGTTATTTTTATAAAAATTTGAAGGAGAAGCATGACAAAATCAGAAAAAGATAAAGTTAGGAAAGGAAATTAGGACTAACTAAAGAAAAAGAAGAAAAAAGTGTTTAAAAAAGATAAAAAAAAAATATTGGCAGGGGTGAGCCTCGAACCAGGGACCTTAGGATTACAAGTCGGATGCGCTATATGCAATGACCTATTTCATGCTCCATAGGCCCTGTGTATTAAGCAAAATGACGCTGCATCGAAGCCACGTGCCATTTTTCAACCAAGTTTTTCGACGTGATGCCGACGTCGTATGAAATAAATAGAGGGCACATTTACGATAGCTCAAAGTCTCAGCTACAACATACTAAAATCTGGGAAAAATTCACTGAAGCATAAGTGAGCTAGTGCTCAAAAAAGATAGTCATGTCAATTTTCACTGCCAGGAAAACTGCTCTCCCATAGAGATAACACGTAAACTGGTCAAATTTTACAAGGATACTTTCAATCCATTTTTACGAGGTGATGACGTTATCCAATCAAAATGTTGTTTTTACATGAATGAAAGAACATTTCATAAGCTACAACATACTGAAATCTGGGTGAAAATTGGCGAAATTTAAGTGAGATACGTTCGAGTAAATTTGAAATTTGATGACGTCATTTTGAAAATTTAGTTTTTTTACTTTATTAAGAAATTTGATATCTTTTAATCATTTTTTGAGTATCGCCAACCCATGAAATGACATGTACAACTCATCAGCTTTCAGAATATGTCAAGAAAATGGGGGGGGGGGGGGTCACCGTCCATCCTGACGAGTGAAATCCGATTTAAAATCGGCGGTTTTTTGGCATAGTTGCACTGTGTATCCCCATTGACGCACGCGCGGAATTTTGAATTTGACGGGCCCGTATGAATTCATATTAAGTCGGATCGACTTGATACTTGGTAGAAATATTCCTTGACATTTTGGACATCCGATCCGTGTGAAAAAAAACTGAAAATTTCTATTGCAAATGAGCTGTGCGTGCGTATATGCGCGCGCGCGTGCGCGTCCGTCCGATTTTTTCAATTTTTCAAAAAATGCTCCAAATGGTCTGAAACGTGTGCAAAAAAAAATTTGAGCTCGATTTGAGCATACAAATATTTCAACGCGCGCGTACGCGCGCGTATCAAAAGAAAATGAAAATTTTGAGAATATGAGTAGAATGCGCATAACTTGAAATATATGTGACGTAAATCTCATTGAAAAACTTCATTCCATTAATGAGATATGATTGAGAATGTGTTTTCATATAATGACGTCATAGTGACGTCACGGTCGACTGATCACTTTGATTTTAGTTTGATTGCCGTCTTTGGGACACGATACATACATGGCATAAGTTTGAACTTGATAGGCAAAACACTTTCTGAGCTAACCTCTGCACAACTTTTGGGGAGAAATAAAGAAAGAAGAAGAAGAAGAAAGAATCCGTACAGATACAGAAGGTGATCCGAGAGGATACTCGGATCACATAAAAAGAAGAAGAAGAAGAAAGAATCTGTACAAAAACAGAAGGCGATCCGAGAGGATACTCGAATCACCTAATAAGCCCGCGTAGCTTGCCAGTAAAGGTGTGATTTGAACAGTGTAGTGCGGACTGTTTATTTGTCGGGGTCAATGATGATGTATAAAACTGTATACAGTTGAATGGTCTTGACTAGTGCCATTGAACAAGATTTCGCACTCGAACGACTTTTCTCCTCGAACGAAATCTTTAAAGTTCCTGTCACACCTTTCTGGGCAAGCCCTGCGTGCGACTTGCGAAGAACAATTTTGCACCCGGAGGTCTACGAAGATGACTCGCACATGACAGTACTTGGCACGTATCTCACCCGTAGTACCCAGAGTTGCGCACGCAAGTCCTATTTACCCGCAGCCAAGTTTAAAGCCGTGTCACACCTTTCCGGGCAAGCTACGCGGGCTTGTGGCGAGGAGGTAGTTTCCAGCACGTAGAAGATTTTCCGCTGGCGAACAAGAATGTTTGCAATTTTCGCACTTGTTTCTTACCTGCTAGACGTGTGCTACTTAGCTTCTACTTGCGTGCATTCCGTGTGACCTGCGTGAGAGCTTTGAAGCCGATCCGTTTTCTGTTACGAGCGACTTATGGGTACTGAGAAGTACCTGCATTGGAGTTGCCTGCGAGGTGCTGCCGGCAAGGGTCTCCTACTGTTGTTCTGCGTGTACCTCTGCGAGCGAACCCCACGACTCACTCGGAACAAGTTTTGACCATGCTCAAGGCCTTGTCATACCGTATCTGGGGAAGTTTTGCGGCTTGACTTGCGGGGAAACAAATTTGCTACCAGGAGCTCTCTGCAGTTGGTCCGCACCTGACAGTACCTAGCGCGTATCTCGCCTGTAGTTGCCCGGAGGTGCTCACGCAAGTGCGATTTAACCGCAGCCAAGTTTTAAGCATGACCAAAACTTTTTCCGGGTGAGTCACGGGGATGCCCGGAGAGGTCCATGCAGAACGCCAGTAGGAGGCCCTTAGCAGCAGTACTTCGCAGGCAACTCCCACGCAGGTACTTCGCAGTCCCCGTATGCAGCCAAGATGATGACATTCCGTGGGACTTCTGCCATTCCTTCAGAGGAATTCCTTCACTGAGTTGTCAACCCCCACGCGACTGGTACAAAGGTCACATAGTATACCCGCAAGTAGAATTTAAGTAGAACGCATCCAGCAAGTAAGACACATGCACTGACTTGCCCGAATCCTTGTTCGCCCTCAGAAATTTCCGGTATGCTGGAAAATCCCTACACGCAACAAACCTGCATAGCTTGCCGTGAAAGGTGTGACAGGACCTAAACATGGTTGCGGGTAAAAAGATTTGCGTGCACACCTCCGGGTGACTACGTGCTAGATACGTGCTAGGTACTGTCATGTGCGCCTCATTCCGGGGACCTCCTGGCAGTTGATATTGTTCTTTGCCCGGAAAGGTGTGACACGGCCTTTAGGCCCTGTCACACCTTCCCGGGCAAGTTACGCGGGCTTGTTACGAGTAAGGATTTTCCAGCAAGCAGGAGAATTTTCTACCGATGGATAATGATGTTGATGAGATCCGTACTTGTGTTTTACCTGCTAGACGCGTGCTACTTACCTGCTACTTGCGTGTATTCCTTGTGACCTGCGTGAGAGCTTCAAAACCGATCCGTTTTCAGTTATGAAAAGACAAGGACTGCAAAATATGTGTTACAGCTGCGAACCTGCGATGTGCTGTCGTTATATAAAGTCAAAAGCAGTTGACCAGCTTGAAGTACGTACATTAATTGCCGCGTGGATTTATACCCATGCGCCAGAAGCGCGTGTCATCTGCAGTGTTACGAATTTGCCCATGTAATCACTTTAGAATGTGGTTCAATGTTTTATGATCATGTGTATGCGATCACACGTGCGCGATCGCGAATGTTTGTAAACACCGCCGGTTATGTAATCTTAATGTCGAGTTATTCGTTTTGAACCGCAGCCCCACACATTTCGCCAAGGTTGAGTTTAATGTTGTGAATATATTAAGCTGGGCGTGCCTGATGGGATTTTCCATGTATGTGAGAATACTCATGTTAAAAATCCATTGCTCGCGTCGGTCGACAATCAGACTCCGGTTAGAGAGGACCGTTATAGCTTTCTCAACGTCCCGTCCACGGTCTTGGGAGATATTGCTTTCCCTAAGGCTGCGTTCACATAGAAGTATACTATTCGGGTATTCGGGCTCGTTTTTCGAGGGCACGCGAATAGCTTGAATCGAACGAAAGGATTTCCTCACACCGGTTCACATAGGAGGGCACTATTCGAAAGTACCGAATAACAGCGAAAAGTATAGCAAAGTGGGAATCGAACTTGTTCGATTTTCTTGCAGCGTATACCGTCTCTCGTTTATGAAATAATGACAATTTTGGTCTGGATTTGCCCTTTAGCAAAAATAAGCATGTAGACTGACATTCTGATGCAGTTTAGAAATTGTTAATAAGATTTGCTAGGATGTAGGAGGAAGAAATCCTCACTGCATGGGATGGTGAGTTGACGGTGCGGGTGATGGTGTATTCGGGGCCCGAATAGCGAATACCGAATAGCGAATACCGAATACTTCTATGTGAAGGCAGCCTAAGACAAGTATTCTGCGAACTGAGTTAAAGTGCTAAACAGCAGGATAATCCAGGAGACGCCAACTTGCTTCTAGCCCGTTTCCCTTCGACGACGACGGCGTCGATAAGTTTTCGTTGACTTGGCCAGGCGAACCACCAGGTGGTCTGGAGCCAACGCCCACCTGTGATTGCTACACGGCAACTAGTGGGAGCCACGCCGAGGTCGGGTCGATCCAGGGCGCGTCGAGACTGTGTGAGTGGCAACGCGCACCTGGCGGCCAACGCCCTTCTGCCCGGCGTAGTCGCGGAGCTGCAAGCTGACCTGAGTGAGATAGCGTCGCCCGCTGATCCGACGACGTCCCCGTGCATCGACGCGTTCTCCACGTGATATGATAGCGTCTGGCGTCGCCTCCCCGTCACGTCGCAGATGAGTTGGCCCCGACGGGCAAAACCCTGGCCAGGTATCACATAATCTGTCTTTAAGTTATCTTTTGTTGAAACGATCCATTCTAACCTTGAATTGTTATGATTAATTTTGCTGCAACGCTTTAAGTAAGAATGATTATTCCGGTTGAAACTGATTGTTAAGCAAATTCTTAATAAAGTTCCGGAAGATTTGTTCATTTGAATTCACCGAGACCGCCTCGTATTTATTTGTGTGAACTTGACCTTAACAGCAGGCATTCTACAAGCATGATACAGGAGTTTTACTGGCAAAGAAAATTGACCTGCATGCTGGAAAATCCCTACTCGCAGCCAGCCCGCAACACTTTTACAGACATGAATACAGACACACGTACATCTCCCCTCCGTACCCACACACGCACTCGCTGCATATTTTACAAGAAGCGCAACCCTGCTAGACAAGAAGTAGGTCTACCAACGTATCTGCCTTTTCTACATTTGTGGCCGACGTTTTGGAATCATTTCTACATTAGTGGGCGTTTTCTACATTGTGGACGACGTTTTGGAATCATTTCTACATTTAACCGTTTTCTACATTGTGGGCGATATCCAGTTTCTACATTACATTTTGTGGCCTACGTATTTTTACATTTGTGGTTCAACAGGGGTCGACGCATTCCAGTCGACTGTGCTGTTCTAGTCTCAACAAAGAGTTATGCTGTTCTCTCCTGCTCTCTCTCGAAAAAGAAAGCAAACAAGCGAATACCCCCAGCAAATTGCTTAGTGAATATAACAGGTATCATCTTATCATGGAATTTCATTCATTGAGAATATCGAACCTATCCAGACGTAATGGAGAAAGCATCTTTACCAATCTCTGATCACGGTGTGTGCTCCTTCCGCGAATGAGTTCACAAATGAACTCAATGTGATTCTGGGTGATACAGAAGTCCACTTCCAGTTCTCTCTCGAGTCCATTTTTTGAGATCAGGTGCAGGAACATCCTCACAGACTGCTCCTCATGCTTGGAAGTGCATAAAATGAGGAATACGTTCTTACACTTTGTTATTGTAATAAGTGATTCGATACTTTAAAAGGAACATATAGTTTAAATGTATAGAAATTTAAAGCTTTAAACTTTATGGCCACTATCATTATTCAAATTTACATGTACAAAAATATAGAATAAAGCAATGCTTTAGATATGTTAAATCTATTTGACATAGCAAAAGAGTTAAACTCCTATTGGGAACTATGAAACTATAACAATTGTGATTATTTCTAAGGTGATTACAACGAAATTTAATTTAAACATGATATCAACATAAAAAAGTTCCTCAGTGCCTTTACGACAGCGAAACTATTCAATGACTCTGACAGATACACACCTTCCATGGCTCTTCATTCTTCTGCTGAGGGATTACTTCAGCAAACAAATGCGAAAATGGTCCATGTCCCAGATCGTGGCAGAGAGCGGCGATTACCACGCAGCGGATTTCAGTTTTTTCAATCTCTATATTTTCATGAACTTGTAGACTGGAGATGAGTTTCCGTGCCAAAAAGCATGCACTGGGAGTTAGGAATTAAAAAAGAAATAATGTTGCGAACCTGTGCTTCCCGACATAATCTAAAAATCAATAGGTAAATGCCTAGTGGCAAAACAGTTCTTGCAGAAAGTATAGAATCAGAGGAGGTATACCATAAGTAAAGCTTTTAGAAAGCAGAAAAAAAAAGTAATGAAATATCATCATGCGTTTTGTCAAATATTTTGTCTGAAATTCAGAATAATATCAAGATGTATCAAAAAGAAGTCGTTCATAATAATTATGATCATTTTTTTTTTTTTTACAATTTTTGGACGTAGTAGCAATAATTGTTGCTTCGAAAATGACTAGGAGCCTATACTGCACAGTGCGACTGTCAAATCCATGACACTATACAAAAGGAGGAGGTATGTATTTTTGTTTTTGCCCGAAAAACCGCAAGAGTTCTCCGAAGACCTTTTTACTAAATAAATAGTTGTGATATAGAATATCAATAAAACCGGTTGTTGGCAGAAAGTACGAAAATTGATTGTATCGCGGGCAGCGATTTTTTTTTCCGTAACCCTAACGCATCGAAATTGCCAATTGTGTCACTTGAGCAAAGACTATCAGTGTAGAGACGTATGGCCGAGTGGTTAAAGGCGACGTCTCAGAGACGTGAGGTTGCACACGTGCGGGTTCGAACCCCATGAGTTCACAAAACAAAATGGAGTCGCGGAGTGGAGTGGAGTGGAGATCGAAGTGGAGAATATTTTCTGAAATTTACTTAAATTATTCGGATATACATTTCGGAATTCGGTTACATAGTAGAGCAGAAACACGGAGCATCGAAAAGGCAGTTTACGTTAAGGTAAGCAAACTCTGGGCTATTTTTTTGTTGCAACTGATTGACAAATTGCCCTACATCGACGTAAATGAGCACTGAATTGATCAGAATCTGGGCTATTTTGTTGTTCTTTGCACAACTTGCACCAGTAACCCGAGGTTGAGGGCTGAATTTCAATTTCCCGCCTTTTGAAAGGGGGAACCGATATGGCCGCCTGTACGGCCTCCTCTGCCCCCCTAGACTCCCATCAGGATTCTGATGCGGGCACCACAGAGGGTATGGAGGGAGAAACCTCTGTGGATTTGGACTTTCGTGTAGTTAAGTCTAAGAAACAAGTTCAAAGAAAAAAGCGCAAGGTGCGCGAAGAAAGTGTAGATATTGAAGAACTATCAACTAGGGTAGAATCGTCCTCAGACGGAGAACATGAAAACTCTACATTTGGCACCCCTAGATCCAAACCTCCCGACCTGAAGGTGTACATTTCACCGATTGATTCACGCAAATCCTTGAAGAACATCAACCTAATAACGGCCGCTCGTGACATTCAGAAATGTTGTGGTTCACCCCTAAAGTTTATCAAGCCAACCAAAGATGGCATTATGGTAAAGTGTACAAACCAAAAGGAGCGTCAAAAACTTCTGGAAATTCAGTCAATAGGCAATGTACATGTGAAAGCTCGGGAGGAGGGTCTCAACGTAAAGGGTGTCATTTCTGGCGTGCCGATAGAAATGTCGGATATTGAGATACAAACGGAATTAAAGAAACAGAGAGTATCGCATGCAAAGCGAATCATGCGAAATGATAAGAAACAGAATCAAAGCAAAGAAGAAAAGAGTGACAAAGCAGCACCCACCCCGACGCGCAGTGTCATTCTAACATTCGAAAAGACAGAATTACCAGAAGAAGTGACCCTTTGTTTTCAAAAATCCTCCGTGAAGCGGTACATTCCCCCCGTGGTCAGATGCTTTCATTGTCAGAGATTCGGCCACACCATCAAACACTGCCGAGCTAAACAAAGATGCGTCAGATGTGGGGAGATGCATACATTTGACCAGTGCCAACAGAAAGACGACCCGAAATGTATGAATTGTGGCGGAAAACATTCCGCGGCATACAATGGTTGTAAAATGGCTAAACAGGCTCAGGAAATTCAGAAAATCAAAGTAGTGAATAACTTTTCCTACGCCCAAGCTGCCCGTCAGTGGCAGGAAAAAGAAGAAAAGACGCAAATCCCACACAACCAACCAAATCAATTAGGTAAAGATAGTCATTGTAATACGACACAGGCAGTCACAAAGAAGAACGGGCTAAACAAATCGGCAAGAGCACCTGTTACTCCCAACCAGAATAAACAGGATGATGTAACTGAACAAAACCATGGCAGTGGCATTCAACAGGCAAAAGACACAACCATGCCTAGACAGCCTGAGACAGAAGCCCACCACTCCGTACGAAAGAACGAGGAACCCACCAAATGGCACTCAAATTTTTTCATGTCAGCATCAAACCAAGATATTATTGGTTTTATGATTCACGTGATTCAGACTTTTATTAAAGATAAGTCGGAATCAGAATTGCGCACTATAATAACAACCATAGCTGAGCAATTCTTACCATGTCTCTAATGTCACATTGTGTGATAACAAGTTTATTCATCCTCCAGTGGAATGCACAGGGAATGCACTCACATGGAGGAGATTTAATAGCATATATAGAGTCTGAATGTCATGAAACAGTCCACATCATATGTGTACAAGAAACATGGTTTAGACATAACCAGGCTTTCCAAATTCCGAATTATACATGTCTTTCGAAAAATCGCACAAACCAGTGTGGAGGAGGCGTGCCTTTTTATATACATAACTCATTGTATTTTGATTACTTGACAGATGATAATGATGTAGAAATGCAGACGATTAAGCTGTATATAGAAAATTCAGAAATCTCGATAGTTAACTACTATAACCCATGCAAAAAGATCAGCATGGAAATCATGAAGGCATTAATGACGCATGTAACAAACTCCAAGAAAGTAATCATTGTTGGGGACTTTAACTCCCACAACACTTTATGGGGCAGTGTAAAAACAGATAATAATGGAAGAATAATTGAAGAGTTTTTGTTAAATACAAATTTGGTTGTTTTAAATGACGGATCTGGTACTAGAAAGGACCCGTCCTCGGGAAAAATGTCATGTTTGGATTTGACTATAGTGTCAGCTGAAATGGCTACCAAATGCATCTGGGAAGTCATACCAGTGGAACACAGGAGTGACCATGTTATAGTTGGTACAAAGTTATTTTTAGGAAGTACATTGAAATCCCGCACTGAACAGAAAGAAGTGGGAAGGAAATGGTCAACAAAAAATATAAATTGGGCCATATTTCAGGAAAAGTGTGAGGAAAAAATAAACGAAAGGTGTTTCGGAAGTTTTGAAATATCCACATCAGACCTGCATAGTAAATTCATGAAATGTTTGACACAAATCTTAGAAGAAGTAAGTCCGATCAAATCAAAGGGCAAAAGCAAGCCAGTTCCATGGTGGACAAAAGAGTGCTCCACGATCATAAGAGAGCGTAACCGAATTAGAAATAAATTAAATAAACATTGGACTAAGAAACTGCAAGACAATTACCATTTCAAAAAGTCTCAAGCTCAAAGAACAATAAGACAAGCAAAAAGAAATTATTGGTTATCTTTTCAACTCGGTCTTAATCGTTTCACGTCAGTATCTCAAATCTGGAAAACGGTAAAAACCCTCAATGGAACCCCTTCCACCGGTATACCAACCATCTCAACTTTAAAAGTGAATGGGCTTCCCATTGTGGAAGATGGGAAGAAAGCAGATTACTTGGGAGAATACTATAAATCATGTGGACAGGAAGAAAAATCTGATGACATAAATACAGCGTTTGAAGAAGTGAAATATTCCGAAAATACATCAATGTTGTCTGTCCTAAATGAATTGTTTCATATGACGGAGTTAGACATGTATATAATATCCAGGAAAAGGTCTACCCCAGGAGAAGATAGGGTAGGATACGAAGTATATCAGCATTTACCTGAATCATCAAAATCAGTACTGTTACGAATATATAACAAGATATGGGTAACAGGAGACATACCTGAGTCCCTGCTGCATTCCATATTGATACCCATTTTAAAACCAAATAAGATGTCAGACAAACTGACATCATATCGACCGGTAGCTCTCATCTCATGTTTTATGAAAATCATGGAAGGAATGGTGAAAGAACGTTTGATTATGTACATAGAAAAACATAATATTTTGATCCCAGTACAACAAGGTTTTCGGAAAAATCGAACATGTGTGGATAACATTGTTAATTTGGAAAATGAAATTCAGAAACATCTGAAAGTGAACGCCAAAACCTTGGCAATTTTTATTGATTTAGAGAAAGCTTTCGATTCTGTGTTGAATAAAACTCTTCTCATAAAGTTATCGAAACTGGGCGTATGTGGGAATATGTACTTATTTCTAAGAGCATTTTTATTGAAACGTACTTTTCAAGTTCGAGTTGGGCATGAATTATTCAAAACAATGAAACTACTGAATGGGCTTCCGCAAGGGAGCACATTGAGCCCATTGCTATTCAATGTTATGATGTCTGACATTCCGCTCAGGACCGACATCCACACCTTGTTGTATGCTGATGATTGTGTAATCTGGCAGTCGGGAAAGGACAGAAGGATAATGACCACTGCGTTAGAACAACATTTGAACACCTTGGATGGGTGGTTTTCATCGTGGGGACCTAAAATCTCCCACACAAAAACCACACCTATGCTGTTCTCTCACATTCCTAAGGAGGCTATTTTGTCCCTCAAGATAGGGAGAGAAATTTTGACGACAAAGGATGATTATAAATATTTAGGAGTGATCTTTGATAAGAGGTTAAATTGGAGAGCCCATATACAATTGTACAAGAAGTGGCATCCAGATGCAAACGTAAAATCAATATACTAAAGAGTTTAACTCATGTGAATTGGATTAGAGGCTCCAATGATTTACTGTCTGTATATAGAGCAATAATTCGTTCTTTGATAGATTACGCCTGTGAAGCATATGATTAGCTTCATCGTATGTAAAAAAACATTCTCAATTCAGTACAATACCAAGCTCTCAAAATCTGTCTAGGAGCCAGTATAGGCACCTCTCTGACAACCCTGCAAGTAGAATCAGGTGAATTACCACTAGATCTGCGTAGGCAGATGTTGACTGCTCAATTCCGTAGGCACATCGACACTGTTCCAAACCATCCCTTAATACGGGATATCAAAAAGTGCTGGCAATTTGATTTTTACGAAAGTGAAAATCCCCACAACCCTTTCGGTGAAAGAATCATGAAAAGTGAAGACATATTATTTTCCCAATGTATGGAAAGAGTACAACCTTTTCATCAACCGTTTTGGCACTGGCAGATGCCAGCAGTGTCCATGGAGTTAAGTTCAGACATGATGTTATCAAAGTGTGATCATGTTATACATCAGCAGCAAATGGCTCTTGAATTGATAAACAGGAAATGGCAACATTATGTTCATGTATTCACCGATGGCTCAAAGTGCCCAAAAACTTGCAAAGTGTCCGCTGCTTTTTATGTTCCTCATTGGAAGTATGCACAAGCAAAACGCATACAAGACTTTACGTCTGTGTACAGAGCTGAACTGATTGCTATTATGATGTCTTTGATCTGGTTAGAACAAGTCTCGAATTTGTATGCTGGAGTGGTTATTTTTTGTGATTCATTAAGTGTTTTACAGGCTATAAATTCAAATAAGCCGGAGAGTTTTGTAAGTGAAATTTTATTATAAGATGTACGGAATTGAAATATAAAGGAATAGATATAAATTTTGAATGGATACCCAGCCATTGTGGCATTAATGGAAACGAAGTCGCGGACAAAGAGGCAAAAGCTGTTTTGTGTCGAAATGTTATCGATATTGAAAATGGTTTGAATATGGCAGAATGTAAATATATACTTAGAGAGCACTTTATGGAAAAATGGCAAAAACGAAGGGAAAAAGCAGAATCTCCACTGAAGTTGATACAAAAAACAGTTAAGAAAACTTTTCAATGTTCCCTAAGCAACTGAAAGGAACAGTCTATTATGCATAAATTGAGAATGGAAAATATTTCTTTAAATTATGATTTGCTTAGATTGAATATCCATGAAAATGGAATGTGTCCGAACTGTCCACATATTTTTGAAACAGTCACTCATTTTTTATGTGAATGTCCAAAGTATATAATAGAAAGAAGTATGTTATTAGCAGAAATAGATACCACTGACGTGCGTCATATTTTGCTGTTGGTAGGAACTACTAACTCAAAGCATATGCGTGCTTTTGTTCAGTATGTCCAGAGGACAAAAAGATTTACTCAAACACATAATTTTACTAGATAAGTATATATTTTGATTTAATTTTGCACATTGCACACAACCCAGATGTTTGCTTTATATCTTAGCGTTGTTTTGATTTTCTAATTTCATGTACATTTGTGATAAAATTCGCGTTGAATACTCCCGACTAATCACGAGCACCGATCGAGCCCCTCTCGTGTATTGGAGTGGCCGAGGCAGGTGGACAGCCAATCACGGCCCCTCCTTGCCGAGAAGTCTGCTCAAGGTACCGAGCCGGACTGGCCAGAAAATACGATCGTCGATTGGGCAACTCGAACCGAGGCCAGTGAGGGAGATTTACTTGATTTGATGATATATTAATTTTGAATTATTTGCAATAAAATTAAAATAATATAGGGTAAAATTTTGAAATTTATAGAAATTTTATGAATATAGATTTGGCGTAAATATTCCTCGAGGAATGATAAACACCAAATAAATTCAAATAACAGCAACAACAACAACGGTTTTGTACGCATGCGCTTGGACTTCGACGTTATGCATACTGTACTGCTATACAGTATGTACACACATCGTATACCAGTGGCATGGTCGTCTGCTAACACAGAATCAGATTCGAATGTGAATGGCACGCCTATGGCAAGCCAAAGGGGAAAATATTCATCATTTGTATTTATATTCATCTCTGAGGAAATATATTCATCTCTGATGAAATATATTCATCTTTTGAAATTGTTTATATTCATCTTTGAAGAAATATATTCATCTTTTGAATGTAGTCTATTCATCTTCAACACATATATTTATCTTCTAGTAACGTTTGTCATTCTAATATGTTCATCTTTTCTATATGTTCGTCTTTGAATTTATTCATCATTGTTTATGTTCATCTTATCACTATATTCATCTTTTTTATTTATTCATCTTTCTGATGTATTCATCTATAAAATATATTCATCTTTTCAATATGTTTGTCTTTTGATTCATTTATCTTTTCAATATTTATCTTTTCATTTGAAGAGCTTGCTTCCAAAAGGCGCTAAATCCAATTTTTATCGAACTCCATCTTTCGCATGATTCGAACAGATCTTTGACATGTGCACATAAGGCACTAAAAATTTAATCAAAATTGTTTGAGGAAATATGAAAAAATCAAGCATGAAATTCACGCTTTCAACCAAAAGGCGCTAAATCCATTTTTGCTTTCAACCAAAAGGCGCTATATCCAATTTCTCTATTCCGGTCTCTGATTGGTCAGAGCACGCCAGCTAGGGGTGCTCTGACCAATGAGAACATGCAACACGTACTATTACATGCAGCGATACTGCACTACATAGTTCAATGGCAATTCTTCACGGTCATGGATCACTACCACTGTTGTCTGTAGTGCTGTACAGAACCATGGCTATCAGTCGAAAGTACATGACAGTTTCATAATGGATGAAAGACCCAAGACTGCCGGTGATCTAAAAAGTGGTACGAAAAGTGGAAAAATGAGGCAGTGTTGAAGAAATGCAAGGCTAAGCAGTGGAAATACAGCTGTGAAAGGTGAGTTTACTTATCTGTACGACGCCCATATTAAGTCAGTCCCATATGTGCGTCTTGGTGTTGGGACCGAGATGGGCATCATACCCTACTTTGAACATGTTGAGTTGATTTATGAGCAACGTAGAATGTCAAATTTGGGTTTTATTACAAATTTTATAATTAATCATTCACTGGGATCAATAATCTGCTGGGGAAAATCGTGAAATGGGCCCCACCATGCACCGGCACCACAAACAGGGCTTGTCGTCGTGCATCAATGTAAATTATGTATTTTACGTGTTAGCTACCGGCTAAATGTTTACCAGTACAAGGCTGTAGTGTAGAGCGGATCCGGGCTAACTCGGCCCACGGGACAACTCGTCCCACCCGTCGAGGGTGGGCCGAGTTGTCCCACCCGTTGGTATCGATAGTGATCGTGAGCGCTTGTCTGTGTTTGAGGTTATTTTGTCTTTGTGACGTCTTTTTTAACCGTACCTTTTATGGAATTGTGCTCAGTGATTTCTGTAAAGAATATTTGCCAACTTTTGGGGGATACAACGACGTAAAAATGAAATTTCAGACGTTTTTATCGCGGTTTGCGATCCCCATAGGTTCACGTTCATTTCGCGCGGTGGGCTAACTCGGCCCAGCTAAGTTTTAGCTGTTGTTTTGTCAGTAAATCTCTGTAAAAATATCAATTTTATCATGTATGAAGGTGTATTCAGGGTTCCTTCAACTAATTTCATCTTCGAGGGAATTTAATTTTGCACATGTTTGGTGAAATGTGGGATATTTGTTCGCATGATTTCATCTTTGCCGTATCCGCACCGCACCGGTCTCGCCACCAGCAGCTCGCTCACGCATCACTGTGGCAGAGCTGAGCAGCGCCATGCCCATGCCCACTCTCGGCGAGGCACGGGGCGGCGCGGGGCACCCGCGCGAACGGCACAGAGGGAGCAGCCAGCCACTCCGTAAACGTCGCTACGGATACGGGCGGTGGTTGAAATTGGAGGAAAAGGCGTCATTTAACGTTGCTGCACTTCCCAATTTTCTCGCGTGAGTACTAAATTCTATGTAGTAGTCAGTTGGCATTTTCCTATCCATTGTCTTGAACTTTGAGCTGAGAGCTAGAGAGGGAGCAACTTGTTTCAACTCAACTGTGTTTTGCTGCAACGTCGCGTGAATTGGGCTGAGCTGGTGTGCTACCGCCAGCCAATGCCAAGGTGAAAGGGCAAGGGTTTCTGCTAAAGGCTGGGCATATAGGGGGTGGTTTGCTTGACTCTTTTTTTTCTGATTTTTTTTTTTTTTTTTTGGTCTTTTGTTTTTTTCTGATATTTCTTTTCCAGGATGACTCAATAATATGTATTCTAACCTCATGCAGTTTGCAGTTGTCATTTTGCTGTTTTTCTGTCTATCCCCCAGCATCAGCGTTATTATTATTATTATTGATTGATACTGAATTAAAAAAAAAAAACACACACACACACACCACACACATAAAATAACGATTTGGATTCATGCTGTATTATTGGCAATTATCACGTGACTCGGATGGCACTATTCGCTATGTTGGGACACTGCTCCTTAATTTACGAATATGTAGCATTTGTGAAATAAATATGAGTTTTAATATGTGAAAATGTCACTTTTTTGTGTCTGAAATGATTTACTAGTACTATGGTGAAGTCTGTTTTCAAAGTGATATTTATTCAATGTACTATAAAAACAGAAATACTGTTGTTACTGCTAATGATTGACAAATTGCCCTACACGTACATCGGTATAAATGTTTATGTAAATATGATGATTTATAGAGATAATTATTACATCGATGTAGGGCAATTTGTCAATCACTTGCATTAAAAAACATCTCGACGGAAGAATTTCATGAATTTGAAGAAATATTGTTATACCAGTACTGAAATGAATGGAATATATAACCTTGTAACGAAAGCAGCAGATAAAGCAATAGTAAATTACATTGTGATCGAAGTACATCTATGTAGCAACCTAACTTATCACTTTATCATTGAATTGTCATATAGACTGCACCTTGCTACTAACAATGAATACTATTGGCCCTGAAATTAATTTTACATTAGTACATGTATGTTCTTTCTTTCTTTTACGCCCAAGTACCAGGTATTACTTCTCTGGCAGGATAGACCAGTAAACTCTGTGGTATTGAATTGCATGCAGACTTGTGCAGGATGGATACTGCAAGTAGTAGTAGGGCCTGGTAGGGGAAAATATGACCAGGTAAGCTCTGAGATTGTAATGTAGTACTAGTTTTGGAACTACATTGCATTAAAGATCAAAAATGGGATTTTTTTTTTGTAACACCTATAACTTTCGACAAAGCGTAACATTTGCTAATATTTCACATTTTTTCTTACCTGCGCCTAAAATTGTATTATGATGGCCTGCTATTATGTAGGCCCACGGTAAGACAGCAAACTTGAATTTGTTGAGCTTCTTGGCTATTTCATTCTTTTCAATCTCAGATCATTATATTTTGTTCAGTTTGTAATTGTATAGGTTCATAGGTTGACACACATTCTCATTGACCTGTATGCTGTTTCTTTTTATCGCCCTCATTCCTTTCCCATTCATGTGTTCATCCCTTTCACACCACACCTACTCTTTTGTTTAACATTCCATATTAAGTTCGGTAGTCCGAACTTAACTTCCCTTGTCCAGTCGGCCACTACGTTGGGATGTTCGACAGTGACATAGAAAAAGAAGAAATAAGTTCTCACCTCAGCTTGTTGACACCTTCGTCCAGTTTATTTTCATTTGTAGTCATAGTGAGTTGGTTTTTTACATTGTAGTTGGTCTCTTCCATTCCTGTTACTCTCAATTTCAATTTCAATTTACATGTATTTTCATATTTCTCATGAAAATAGTACAGACAAAATAAAAATGTACAGTAGTCTGTCTCAGCATGAAGTCAAAGGTGAGTTTAGAATTGGGCTATGGTACTAGAAATATGATGGGGCCTATACATACCAGCAAGTTTGTTCAGCTGTAACTTATACATGGAGAATAAGCTCATCAGGAGTCACATTCCAATAGGGCTCCTACTGAGAACCAGACTGTGTGACCATGGTAACCGGCAAGCTGCCACGTACAAGAATTCTGAAATCAGGTACAATAATGAAGGACTTGTGGAATGTAACAGGCAGGCTGATCAATACCTGCATTCCTGGTTAGGATCCCTCCGGAGTAGAAGAATAGACAAGGAAAAAAAGCAACAAGTTTACTACCAGGTACCCGGTATGCACTTGCGTGCCGTAGCTGCTAATAAGTTGTTGCTTTAAGGCTGCGGTCACATAGAAGTATACTATTCGGGTATTCGGGCTCGTTTTTCGAGGGCACGCGAATAGCTTGAATCGAATGATAGGATTTCCTCACACCGGTTCACATAGGAGGGCACTATTTGAAAGTACCGAATAGCTGCGAAAAGTATAGCAAAGTGGGAATCGAGCTTGTTCGATTTTCTTGCAGCGTATACCGTCTCTCGTTTATGAAATAATGACACTTTTGGTCTGGATTTGCCCTTTAGCAAAAATAAGCATGTAGACTGACATTCTGATGCAGTTTAGAAATTATATTAATAAGATTTGCTGGGATGTAGGAGGAAGAAATCCTCACTGCATGGGATGGTGAGTTGACGGTGCGGGTGATGGTGTACTCGGTGCCCGAATAGCGAATAGCGAATACTTCTATGTGAACGCAGCCTTAGGCTGCGTTCACATAGAAGTATTCGGTATACGGTATTCGCTATTCGCTATTCGCTATGCGCCGTCAAGTCGACCCAGTACACCATCACCTGCACCATCCGGATTTCTTCCTCGTACACAACCATCCCAGCAATCTTATTAAAAATTTCTAAACTGCATCAGAATGTCAGTCTACATGCTTATTTTTGCGAAAGGGCAAATTGAGGCCAAAATCGTCATCATTTCATAAACGAGAAATGGTATACGCTGTTCGAAAATCAAACAAGCACGATTTCCACTATACTATTCTATGCTATTCGGCATTTTCGAATAGTGGCCTCTTATGTGAACCGGTGTTGGGAAATCCTGTCGTTCGATTCAAGCTATATTTGTGTGCCCTCGAAAACGAGCACCGTATACCCGAATAGTATACTCCTATGTGAACGCAGCCTAAGACTGTAAGAGTATGTTTGAAAGAAGGTGGTGCGGTGCAGCATGTTGGGAAGTTCATTCCAATAACTAGGCCCATGGTGAACATAATACACAATGGATTTTTTGTTTTGTTTTGTTTTATTGTTTTTTGCGTAAATTGTTTCGGGTACATGGAAGGTGATATGCATCCTTCTGACATGTTGGATATTGGTCCTATTAGTTAATTTAGATATGTTAAGTTTACGTAAATTATGTTTATGACTTGAAGCATGTAGGACTAATGTTTACATAGCTATCCATGTGCAAATTCATAGAGCAAAAATCAACAAAACACTGATGTATACCCGGTACCTCCAACTTCATAATAAATGGGATCTGGCTTCTACACTGTGTAGCTATGGAGTAAGTTCCTGTTGGTTTGTGGGGCTGTCTCTGGTGTGCTTTGGATATCCTTTCAGTCCCTTATATGTTTTGCAAAGTCTCCATGGCCATGCCTCAATTTTGTAAGCTGCTCTTTTTTTTAATCTTTACTGTAATTCTTATTTTGACTATTTGTAATCATTTTGATTTATGGTTATTTGTCTTATACTGTATTGCAATCAGTGGAAAACCAATAAATACAAAAAAGATCAACAAAACACCTAACAATGATGCCAGAGCATTAATGTGACCAGAAACTAATTTTTTGTGTAGCTTTGGTTTGTTGTTGTTGTTTTGTGTAGCTTTCCATATTTGTAGTTTACTTTTCAGACATACCCCTAATGAATTATCCACATTTAGTTTTCCACACAACCTAATTCTCTCCACTCACCTCCACACCTACGTCCTCAAACTCTTTTGATCTGTTTCCATTCATGTTCAACTTCACCTTGTGATCACCTGTAGGCCCTACCTTTATTTTCCATCGGTTCCTTCGGTCCTCGGGTGAAACTACTTTCCTCCTTTCGTTTTTGGTTGATTTGTCTATCTTATGATTTTAATATGTAAATTAACTACCCTGGAAAAAGTAAGTGGGTAGAATTAAGAAAGAGTCTACCACAGGAACTGACCGAGAACAGATCTGCTTTCTTCAGCCCCTACAGCTATAGTGAATATTCAGTTTTGAGAGGACATTGTGTAGTTTTGCGGAGTGACTGAGCATAATGTTGGACACCGAAATGAGTGTTACAATAATGCAACATTTCATGAAGTGTATCTGGATTGACATATGTACAATAATCTCATTTCCTGCGATGCACCTCACCTGGGGCAGAGTTCATCAATTGGCAACTATCTGGTAAACTACATGTATGTTTTACAGGTAGGTCAAGAGGTGAAAATCTAGAAGAAAGCAAACTATCGACTAACGTAGACCTCTTAACTGAAGTAGGACTGAAGTCAGTGTCGTAATGGTTCCATGACATTTGCTCCTGCAACAATTGTTCACTTGAAATTCTGCATGCTAAACCAAACAAAAATTCTACGAAGGAGCATTACTCTAACCCTACTCCTATCACAATCCTAACCTTGATCCCAAGTCCTTGGAGAAAATGATACACCAGAGCAATTGTTACAAGGTCACAGGAACAAATGTTGTATTACCGTTATAACACACTATAAAATGTGGTGGAATTGAATTCACATTTTATGAATGCACACTATTCACTGATGATGAAGTGTGATGACTCTAAAAAAAAAAAAATGATGTTTTTGTCACATATGCTTTTTAATCCATAGTACAGCGCTACTTGAGACTTTCTTTTTTATTAAAGATATCAAATTTGTCTACATTGAACATCAGTGTAGATATGCACACACTAGTTGTTCTATGTAAATATGAATTCGGAAAAAAAAAATACTGGTGTGCAATTCACATGAAGTATGCAGTGTTTCAAATCAAATCTCATTTGACACTTGACAAACACATTGATCACGCATAAGAAAAGAATGGGTTGATGGAAGAGTGAAAGAGAGACGGGGAAAGGAAGCGGAAATATTGGCAGTAGGCGATCTATAGAGCCAGACGAAGAATCATTAAAAAATACAGAACTTTACAATGCAGTTGTGGAAAGAAAGCTTTGTACACAGATGATACTTGGTAATGTGATAATTAAAAATGAAAGTATTACAGTGGACTCCCGTTATAACGAAGTCCTCGGGACCGGCAGTTTTCTTTCGTTATAACGAAATTTCGTTATAACCGGATGAATAAACAATAAGAATACATAGAGTTGATAATGTTGCGGCCCTAAATTTTATTTCGTTGTAACCGGAATTTCGTTATAACCGTGTTCGTTATAACGGGAGTGCACTGTATTTCAAGTCAAATGAGAATGTTCTGTTATTCAAGAAAAAAAAATAGAGAGGAAATAATAAAGTAATAGATGTTAAAATGACAAAACAAAACAAAAAACATACTTTACATGCTCACATTAATATTATTCAACATTTGCTGTGATCTTACAGTCTTGGAAAGAGCAGTACCGGTACATTGTAATCAAGGGCAGGCAGGGCAACAGTCGAAAGGATGCAATGGCCACAAAACAACAGATTCTTTTGTGAAGGAAGATGAGAGCTTATATGCGTGACCTTACGGATGCCTACCAGTGCATGTTGTAATGTTTCTTTTGTGACCCTGCATGACTGCAAATTATGTAACACTTTGAGTACCGTGCTTGAGAAGGAAGACCATTTGAGGAGCTATTCATCTTTGCTGCTTGTTTAAAAAAAAAAATAAAATAAAAATGTGCATGAATTCAACAGTATGAGTGCAGGACAAGCAAGGATTTGAGAATTTTATAATCAGCCTTGTTTTGTACAAATAAATAAAAATGTAAAAGATTAACACATATAATAGGGATAAGGCATGGAAAAGATTAAGATATGTTTAAGTCCAAGTTTCGTTCAATAGATCATCACAGTATACATAACATAGATACAGTAGAGGGAGAGAGAGAGATTTACACTGTATATACAGTACATATATAAAAAGGAAATTACAAAAAAGAAAAAGAACTTGACGGTTGGCCATTATCGTGCAGGTACAGGTGGCAGAGGATTTTTCTCTTGAATTAGGGTATAACCCATGGCAAAAATGGCAATGTCATCAAAACAAAAACAATTCCTTTTTATTTTTGAAAGTACACACAAAAGGTAGGCCCTACAATCATAAACAAGGCCAATCTAGCTAGCACTACATTTCATTACCGGTTTCATGATATCAACCATTCAACCAAACCATCCATATCTACAGGTCAAATAACTGACCACTGGATATCAAACAATTTATTAATTTCCACGGTAATGCCCATAAACAGACTCACCCCTTGACTTTTGCTTGTTTGTTTTTATTAAGAAAAAAGGTAACATAAATTGGACGGAAATAACTTTTGAGTAGAACGCAGATCTATACATAAAATCAGCAACAACAACAGCAACAACAAAACATTTAACAGTTAAAATGAAATGCATATAATGACCTTCATGTAGTTCACATCGAATGATCTGCTACATAATTTGATTTCTTGTCTACTGGGGATACGGGTACGGAGTGGCTGGCTGCTCCCTCTGTGCCGTTCGCGCGGGTGCCCCGCGCGCCGCCCCGTGCCTCACCGAGAGTGGGCATGGGCATGGCGCTGCTCAGCTCTGCCACAGTGATGCGTGAGCGAGCTGCTGGTGGCGAGACCGGTGCGGTGCGGATACGGCAAAGATGAAATCATGCGAACAAATATCCCACATTTCACCAAACATGTGCAAAATTAAATTCCCTCGAAGATGAAATTAGTTGAAGGAACCCTGAATACACCTTCATACATGATAAAATTGATATTTTTACAGAGATTTACTGACAAAACAACAGCTAAAACTTAGCTGGGCCGAGTTAGCCCACCGCGCGAAATGAACGTGAACCTATGGGGATCGCGAACCGCGATAAAAACGTCTGAAATTTCATTTTTACGTCGTTGTATCCCCCAAAAGTTGGCAAATATTCTTTACAGAAACCACTGAGCACAATTCCATGAAAATTACGGTTAGAAAAGACGTCATAAAGACGAAATAAACTCAAAGACAGACGAGCGCTCACGATCACTATCGATACCAACGGGTGGGACAACTCGGCCCACCCTCGACGGGTGGGACGAGATGTCCCGTGGGCCGAGTTAGCCCGACCCCTGTAGAGCTCTAACGTTAGAGCTCTATTAAATGTTAGTACCCACTATATAATAAGTTTTTAGTAAATTAAACCTTTTGATCTACGGGTTCTGCTCGACGATGCAATACCAATAAGCAAGGTAAATTTACTACTAGGCCTATACTACCAGATATTATAGGGTGGACTTACAGCAACAGGGCTGCGTGTGTATAAACAGGGTAAATTTACCGGTACTTTTCGGCGATGCAATACCAAACAAGGTAAATTACCAGTAGGCCTACTACTAACTTATAGGGTGGACTTCCAGCAACAGGGCTGTGTGTGTATAAACAGGGTACTTTTCGGCGATGCAATGCCAAGCAAGGTAAATTACTACTAACGTTACTAACATAGGGTGGACTTACAGCAACAGGGCTGCGTGTGTATAAACAGGCGAGCCGCTGTGAACCAATACTGACATATGCTGTGGTGGGGCCTATTTAACAAGTATGCCATTAGTTTAGCTTAGGGTTGTATACCTATGGTAAGAATAATCAAAGGTCATGAGGAAGTCTTTCCAAGGATAGAATGAAGGGCAAAATCGTGAAATCGGCCCCATAGCAGTGTGCTTGCACTCGTGCATTTAGCAATTAAGCAAGGTTAGGTTAGGGTTAGGGTTTAGGGTTAGGGTTTAAGGTTAGGTTAGGGTTGTATGGTTGGGTGTCCATAATATCGGACACCTAACGTTTTTCTATCAATAGAAACGTGAAAAATCTCACAATTTGCCTGAAATTTTACTCACGTGTGGAGAAAATACTCCGGATTCACAAGCGCGCACTGAAAATGCGATCTGAGGTACGCGCTCTAGATGGCGGCTTCGAACGCGTGGGGTGTCATTTTTTCCGCACTCAGTTGCCCGGCTCATATCGACCGACCACCCCGCCCTCTATTGACAATACGTATAAAGCGTACTTAAACGCGTTTTTTCGACAAGCCGCTGTTTTTTTCTAGTCGTAATTTTTTCCCCAATAATATTTGAATATATTTTGAATCCTTCGATATTACTTTTGAAGGACTGTTTGATGAATTTGACTTGATTTTCATTAGGAAACTTTTCATCGTAATTGAAATAAATTAGATGAGTCGGTTTGTTTTTTCACGGTATTCATTTCTCGTTTCTGCATCAACTCGTACGGTCGTAGCGCAAGCGGGCGACAAAATGTTTATGTCATGTGTATGTGTAACGTACTGTGCACGATCGTACAAGCGGCGGTGACAATTTTGCGGTCAAAATCGTCAAATTTATTACGGAAGGATACGCCTCTACATCTAACAACGAGTCAGCAAAGGTAGGCCTAGTTATATGTAGTTACACGATAAACCTTATTCGTTTTTGCTAAATTTCGGTAATTTAGAGGGAATACTTAGTTGTTTTCGCCACATTTTACTCGGTAGCGTAGCCCAGTGAAGAATCGAACACCGTTGCGCGTAGTCCCATGCGTACATTTTCTTTCTGTACGCGCAATGCCATTATAATGCGCGGCCGGTCGTTATGGACAAGGTCGGTGGGTTGGACCCCTACCATACTTATAGTTGAATTGGCTGTTGAATTAGTCGAGGGACATTAGGGAGTCTTTCCAAGAATAAAACATGAAGACCAAAGAAAAAAAAAACGGGAGAAAGGGAGGAGTATGCTGTGGAAATCGGCCCCGCCAACACCGTTTGGTGGGGCCGCATTCACAAGTATTATACTATGGAAGAAAGCCCCAACGCCGTGCTTATGTAGGGGAAGTGTGGGAGAGTTGAGCCACTTTTTACATTTAGTGATATTGTTCAATAACTATACACAATTTATGGATTATTCGTTCGCTGGTATATACTACAACTATTCAGGCATAATATGATAGCCCAATAAGACACCTAGCACAAACAACTTGGGGGTGACACTTCAACAAAAATATTTTGCAAAATGGCTCAAGTCTCCCTTGATGTGGTGAGAGTTGAGCCACGGGGTTGGGAGAGTTGAGCCACTATGCTATAGGCCCTACATATCATATTAAGAAGTTCAGGCTTAATTATAAAAGAAAATGACTATGGAAACCTATCTAAGGAAAGATGGTGTAATGAATGGTAACAGAGGAGGCGGGGCGTCTGTTTGACTTACGGGTCATCGGATGGATAATGTGGATGTTGTTGGGGTCCACCTACGATCACATGATCAGGATTTCTAGATGCACCCTGATTGGATTTGCGTGATAAGTCAACTGTTGGTGTTAGGAAGAAGAAACCGCCTGTAGGGCGTCACCCCTGGCGAGAACACCACATACCTTTCCAATATTCCTCACCTCATCCAATTACAGACCCGTTTCTTTGACCAAAAAATGACACTCATTGAGCCACTTGAAGGGAGGGTTGAGCCACTTGAGGGCTGAGCCATAGGAATACAGGGTTTAGCCATGGCACAACTCTCCCTCAACATGTTGGCACAACTCTCCCCATAGTCGCCATTTAAACTAACCCTCAAAACCTACGAAAGTGACCACACCAAACATGTTGAAATTTGCTGAAAGAAACAAATGATATACAGACTATCTGCTACTCCAACTGATTCGCACTTATCCTCTACCATAGGTGTGAGAGAAAACCACATATCTGACAAGTGGACATTCACTTTTGGTGACCAAAAATGGTTTTTCTTTGACTATTTTGTCATGCTTCGTCCAACGTCGCTGCCTCATACACTGGTATATAGTTAATCATAGGGGCATTTCCGTGAGTTGTGCGACATGACCACCAAAATTTTACCCGCATATTTCAGGACAACTGATAATCTTACTTTGTTAGCCATAGTTTGAAGTGTGTGAAACCAACTTTACCTTTAAGAAAAGTTCCCTTTTGTGCATTTTTATACCTTTTAAAACCAGAAAGCATTTTTTGACCTAAAAATCCCTAAAAATGCATTTTTGTTGCTCTTTGTGATTATTTTTGATATTTGAGGCTCAAATCAAACTTTGTTTGGTTTTACAAATCAAAAATATATTAATCTAGCAGTAAATAAAGTAGAGACCCCGATATAAGATATGTACTTCGGACACCAGCGTGCTCTTACATAGCTCGAGAAGCTGCTGTAACGTGAGTTACCGAAACATGAACTTTTTAACCTAGCAATTTTACTATGCCCAACTAAGACATGGTATTTTGGATTATCAAATAACTATGCAGCACACATCCAAGAAATATGATGGGACTTAAAGTCTTTGCTTCAAATTCTCATAACAGAGGTCTTAAAATTGTAACGTGAGTTACCATGTAACGTGAGTTACCACAATGTAACGTGAGTTACCGACATGATTTTTCTTTAATACCAAGAAATGATAAGAAGGTTGTGATTGTAAGTAACTAATGAGTACATGATTACTGAACTCTTGTATAAAGATTATATTTCCAGTAGATTGTTATTCTCTTGGTCTCTCTCTATCACCAAACCAACTGGTCTACATGTACAATGTATTAATTACACATGTTCATCACATGTTAACTTCTGAAAGAAACTGTTCCATATTTACTATTTAATATTACAGTGCATGTATACTGATCTGTTACGAAAGTTGTTAAAAGACATTTCTTCTAAAGCTGCATGGACCTTGTTCCAGCAAATTATCAAAGTTTTGTGATAACTATTAATAGCCTGCTGATTGGGATAATCACTGCATGATTACTCTTCATTGAAAAGTTCTTGTTTTTGTAATTCAAGTGATTACTATTTGACATTTCATAGTTTATACATTGTACCTACCTGTATAGACCTAAGCCATTGTTTATGAGGCTGAAACATTTACATGTATGAACAGAATTTTAAGATTGGAGCTCGCTTCCTGCTGTTTTTTCTGAGATTTTTGAGAACTGAACATTGTGAATTTGACACGCTTATGTGTTTTATACTATTCTACTCTGAGGTTTTAGCTATATTGTTGCAAAATCCTACAATGAAACTTTTCCATGTTTACTATAATTTACTTTACATGCTGATCTATTACCAAAAGCTTGTTGAATGTGAACCTCATTATCAGACATTTTCTTTAAGAGCTGGACAGTCATGTACCTTAAAGCAAACTATCAACATTTTGTGATATTGATAGTTAGCCTCCTGATCACAAAATATTTACTATTCATGTTTTTCATTGGGATTTACTGCTTCAGTCTGCTTGATTACTCTAGAAAATACTGGTATACTTTTTACATGTATGTACAATTTAAATAATGGCTACTTGACACTTCATAGACCAAAGCCATTGTTTTTTAAGGCTTAAACATTTATGAACATGTTTTATTAAACTGATCAATACTGGTAGCAGATAACTAAAATTTATCTGCAGTTTCTGTAATTTAAGTCTAATTTCTGTACCAGTTTACTATAAGAATTTGTAAACAAATCAAACATACAAACAATTGATTATTGAGTAATTCAAATACTTATCAAATAATTGTAATATAAATTGCATTGTTTAAAAGTTAAAAGATTTATTGAAATATTCATTTCTGAACCTCTAAACTCTCCAGAGACTACATGTACAGGTCTCTAGTCTCGTGACTCAGTGTATTAAATGGAATAGTTTATGGATGACTTGTTTTATCTAGATAGCCTGAAATCCATTTAAATCTAGTAAAATAAAAAAAAAACAATCAAATCAAATCTCAATTAAATCCTCAATTTCTGATGCATTTGTTAACTGGAAAAGAGTGTAATTTAATGAAATAGACTCTGTTTCATATCATTTTGTTGAATACAATTTTTGTCTCAGTACAAATGAAAGCTTGGAAAACGACTCAATTAAAAATGAAATTTATCTTCAAATTGGTATTCTAAATGTAAAGTTTCCTGCCTTTTGGTAATCTCATGGATAAAATGGGATTAATTACTGTCAGATCAATGTTCAAATCAATTTAGATTCTTTATTCATGGAGTTTGTTTGTGAAAAAAAGTTGTCTTGGTAAGTTTTCTTTGGATTATTAAGACAAAAAATTGTCTTGTGATCATGTGGACAAACTGTAACGTGAGTTACCGTAACGTGAGTTACCGCTTCACATGACGATACCTGGAGAATGTAAGACAATTTGAATTTTTACCGTACTCGGTGATGTATGTTATTAGTCCATGACTTTGACACAATAGACTTTAAAGTCTCTCTGTTTCTTGTTTGAGGAAACTTTTGAATATAAGACATGCCAAATTTTTGCATGTCCAAATTAGGTAACGTGAGTTACCGACATTTGTAGTGTTTTTTCTCATAGTTCTCATAAGAGTCTGTGGATGTAATGTTGCTGTGAGGTAGTATGAAGGTGCATGATACTCATTCACATATAGTAACTCATATCACTAATTAGGTTTTAAGGATATTGATCTCAACGACCTAATTTTGAGTTCAAAATGTAACGTGAGTTACCGTGGAAATGCCCATAGGCATGAACAAGAAATGGCAGCAGCTGACTGCTGTCAGTCACTATGAAGATGTGAGGTGGCCTGGATCAACTCTCCCAGTGGCTCAACTCTCCCACACTTCCCCTACTGATGAACGCCACACGGTGGGGCTGAATTCACGAGTATAAACAGGCGAGCCGCTGTAGTATTAGTACTGACACGCAGTGGTGGGGCCTACTTCACGAGTATGCCAAGTGAAGTGTATTGCTACATTGTATGCAGTGGAAACTGGTCCTGTTGCTGTATCAATCATGCATATTAAAGTGTCGTTTGGTGGGGCCACATTCCTCAGTATTAGCCCTGTATTGTGCAAGAAAGCACCATATTGAACACCACATGGTGGGGATGTAACAGGTAAGCTGCCGTATTATTTAGTACTGATGATAGAGAGACAGTGGTGGGGTCCATTTCACAAGTATGTCACTAATTATCTGTTGAAGGAACTGTAATCAATAAATGAAGTTACCTTGACTCATTTTCTCAGTTAAGTTTTCTGTAGATCTACAGCGTGTAACTATTCAAGTCAGTCTATACAGTACTGCTTATGCTGTGTTGCAATGGTAATGACCTGGTTACCTACTTTTCTAACTGTTCGAGTTGGTCTATGCAGCACGGGTGCATTGCCCTGGTAATGATAGAATTAGAGCCTGTCTAATATTCACTGATGGATCTTATAATCCTGATATGATTGCATTAGTGGTTTTTTTATGGTTATATTAAACATTAAAAAATTATGTTAAAAAATCTGTAAATCAAACTAGTCCCTTTCTTTTTGGTCTTTTAGTAGAGTAAGTGTTGCTCCAAATCACTATGGCTGTCTAGAAGCTATTGAGAAATGTATCAAAATTGGAAGTTTGAGGTTGTGTTTGCTACCCGTGGACAGATATTCTAAGCCAACGGTATTAATTACTTTTGATTGAATTCTCTTATTCTTCTCCCAATTCAGGTTAATGGCAAATCATCCTTGGAAGTCATACAACCTACAGCATATCTGCAAGCAGCAAGTGTCACTGAGCTGGCAAGACACCCAACGACCTGCCCAACTCCTTGTCACGCCCAATACATCTGTCCCCCCAGGAGCAAACCTCCCAAGGAGGGAGTGGGTGTCATTAAATCGGATTCGAACCCGAGTTGGGCGTTTCAACGCAGCCATGCATCGGTGGGGGCTACGCCCGTCAGCAGCCTGCCAGTGTGGTGCACCAGAACAGACTGCTCAACACATCTTGAGTGAGTGCCCTGATCTCCGCCCTCCTGACAACATGGACCTGACACACCCTACTCCTGAGACTGTAACTTGGCTACAACAACTGAGGGACGTTATTTAGCTGCCGCTGCCTCATATGCAAGAAGAAGAAGAAGCGCACATCGATGACATTTACCATGCCTTATACCAGGAGGGTGAAAGGATGCATTCATAGCAGTACATGAAAGGCCAAGATTTCGTGAATCAGAGGATTGCGAGAAATCACAGAGCTTATCGTTCATTTCTGAGCTCATGCGTACTGAACCAGACAACGGAACCATCACAGTGGTCTTAATCTCATTGAATGCTGAATCAAGCTTTCTTGAGTACGCCGGTAGGTGCAACGTACTTCGAGTGGCTGTGTGTTTTTGACATCATTAAACTTAAGCTAGAGGAGGAGAAAACATCCCTGGAAAACAACATCAAGGTGACATTGCTTGCATTTAGGCGGTGGACAGGAATTCGGCGAGGGACTAACCAAGTGGCCAGTGCTTTGAATGACTTCCTTGATATTGAATACAGTGGACATCTCTGGCAATGAGGATGAAGCAACAGTGGCCACCAATGATGAACGGAACTCTGACTCGAGATTATGGCAAGACATTATGATTCCTAGGGCAGGCACTTTAACTAGTTGAGATATTCTGCCATGGACTTGATGGTATGCATTTCATGCGGTAAACCTCCTGTTTTGGCTGTAAATGACTCAATTTTTACTTTTTAGAAATGAACATGGTAAGAAGACAAAAAAAGACAATGATTGTGATTCACAGTACAGATGCCTAGATGTAGGCCTTATTGCTGTTGACTTACGTATAAACAAAGAGTTTTGTCCACAGATGTGCTTTCATGTGCATCTGTTGCCTTCTTAATAAGTACTACAGTTTTAGCAAATTGACATTTTTTTTAAACAGATGTTTGGTTAGTCCAAATCAAAAAGCCTCCAGCAAAGCCTTGCGATGCTTTCTTAGTATTAATAGGTAAAGCATACAATGTGAGGGCTTATCATAGTGATTTGTTTTCATGTCTGTTGCAGTCAGATTTCTGCATGACAACCTGTATTTTATTTTCACCTGAAGTAAATACTGTCCGTCAACATGATTTCACAATCTCTGCAAGTCCTCACTTTCCTTGAGTCACTGTACCTTCTGTATAGACTTCATGATATTCAGTGCAAAGTGTTATTAGGACTCTAGGAGATCAAAGTATTTAATTTGTTGTTGTTGCTGCTGCAGTTGTATTTTGCATGTGTGGAATGTATAATGAATAGGTGTACAGTATGCTGCTATCATGAGTAAAATTAAAAGCAGCATGCTGGGAAGGATTTCACATTTTGATGTGTGTGTGTTTTGGTACATTTGTGTGTGTATGTGTATGTGGGTGTGTGTTTGGGTGGGTGTGTGTGTGTGTGGGTGTGCGTGTGTGTGGGTATGTGTGGCTACTGTGATGTAAATTTATGCAGTTCTCTAGTATTTACCTGGATTGTACATTAATGACATGCCCTAATACCAATGTTATTGAACAACTCAAAAGTATTTCTTCCAAAAGGCGCTAAATCCATGATTTCTTCCAAAAGGCGCTAAATCCGAAAAAATCTGAAATATAAAAATTCATAAAAAATAAATGGTGTGTGCAGGATTTTTTTTTAATGTGCATTTTTATTACCTACTGTGATGCCTCTTCCACTAGGAGCATAGAGCTAATGAATAAACAAGCTGTAATATGTGTAATTAAAAAACATCAATTTACTCGAAAGTAGCCGGAATGGATTTAGCGCCTTTTGGTTGCAAGCTCTTCATTTATATTCATCTTTTTCATTTATTCATCTTTCAATAGTTATATTCATCTTTTAATTTTATTCATCTTTTTCTTATATTCATCTTTTTTTATTTATCTTTTCAATTTATTCATCTTTTTCCTATATTCATCTTTTCAATTTATTTATCTTTTCAATTCATTCATCTTTTTCTTATATTCATCTTTTTTATTCATTTTTTCAATTTATTCATCTTTTAAATTACATTCCTCTTTTTCCATAAGATGTCTTTTCGTTCGCCTGTTTAAAATGGCACGAGATGGCGCTCGTATACTATGCGACTCCAGAGCCCTTGATCTGTCCGACTCTGTGCGACTCTTATTCATGCATTTATTCCACCGCGTACCGCACCTCAGGTTTGTTCGTCTTTCAAATACGTTCATCTCTCAAAAATCATTCGTCTTTTGACAAAATACATTCATCTTCCCCAATGGGCACGAGATGGCGCTGCTTTCTGCTCTACTACTACTGGCTAGATACTAGCTAGTATACGGTACCCAATACAATGTACATCAAGGGCTCCACTCTGCTCGAGGGAATTCCGGGGAACTGTACTGAGCTCACTCGCTCGAGCTACTACCTTGCCTTAACCAAAGGAAGTGCCAAAGAAATACGTCTAATCTGTTTATTTTAATTCGAGGGTTTTCATTAATACTGACCGTAGACTTAGATCTTCACCGACTAGAAGTAGTAGTAGACTCGAAGAATCCAACAGTTACAGTAACCGTACTTACACTAAGTTACAGTTAGCAAGTTAGGCTCAGTCCCATGTATGACATTTTTTGTGGCTTCTTGTTGAATAGGGTTTTAAACACCCTTTAGCCTAGAAAGGCCTCCGCACACCTAATTATACACAGCCCAGTCGCCGCTGTACATACGTAGCGCAACAGGGCTGTACCAACGAAGCTCCAAACACGAAGAGGGTCCAACGATCGCATGCGATCGGATGAATTTTGATACTTTAGATCATTTTTTTGTCACTTCAAACTCATCCGACGAACAAAATGATAATGAGACTTCATATCTATGCTATGAATATTGAAATTTAGATTTAATAACTTACCTAAAATGATGGTTATATGCAGCATGTGTGAACGGTTCACGAACGGTACATCGTCTTTCACGCCAGGCCATTTCCAATATCCGGGAGGTCACATGATCTGAATGCCCTTTCAAAAGGTCGCGCTGTCGACCGTGCTGCTACACCAACACTCAAGCGCAGCGCATCGCACGCACGCAAAAGATTTCCGCAGAGATCAAGGCGCCATTTTGAATTCTGCAACGATGAACCCCGACGGTGTAGGGAATCCGCTAGAAATTATCATTTTTTGGTTCCACGGACTTAATATCACGAGGGCTCTCAATGGACTTACGAACCTTCTCTAATACAAGCATGCACTTAAGGTGAGTAACGTTTGGTAACGTGTGCACTTTTTATAAAGAACGTATAAATTTTCATAAGTTTTGTAGTTGTGTTGTGGTTCCCCACTTTGAAGGTGCCCGCTCGCTGGTCAGACGCTGTATTCGCGTAGCGTATTAACAGCGTCTGGTCGGGCTACCGCACACCTAACTGCGACCAGCAGCCCCAACGTACAACGTACAGTGGGCCCGCCGCAGTGCGGTGGGTCTCCAGGGCTACCGCACACCTAATTTTAGACAGAAATAACCGTCAGTTTCTGGGGAAAAATTACGGCCTTATCGTGAAATCTGTCACCTCTCTTCCCGTGGGTTTACTGCGGCATTCAGGCTGCGTCCTGGCCCGGAGAAAATCGCTGGGTGTCATACATGTCAAACTGTAGCGACTGTTCCCATCTCTCCTGCGACTAATTTTGCTGTAATATGCAAATCAATTTCTATGAAGCTAGTTTAGATACTTAAAGTAGATACTTATATTTCCAATTTGTTTACTAGAACTATAATGTGCAAATCTATAACAGGAAAGGTAGAAATCCAGTTTTCCCACCAAAGAAAATTAAAAATGTTATGCATTTTCAACCCTCGAATAATTCAGCGCTGTTTACAAGGTAGACATGTCTGAAATAAAATACTGCAGCAGTGAATCGAGAGATGTGATATGTGATGTACGCATAAAAGAAATAAAAATAAAAAGATATTGTCCATGAAATTCCTCTCCATCAATCAGGGATCTGGTTCACCGTCAGACGGCATGTGCATGTGCAGCCATCAAGCACATGGCGCAGGGTGTGTTTGGCTTCGGCTGCGAGGACACCCTGATCTACCTGCTGAACTTTGTGTGGTCCATAGTACGTGTTTGAGACGTCTCCCTACGTCATTCAGGCTGTCATGGAGGCCATCGAAGGCCTGAGGGTCGAGGTGGGCTCCATCAAGATGTTGCAGTAGTATATACACTCTACAGGTGAGCTCATTCATTCCCAGTCTGTAGGTTCTCTTCCCCTCCTGTGTAGCGCAGAACTACCAAGTCAAACGCATTCTGAGTGAGACTCAAGCATTTAGGGGCTGTCTCACGATCTCACGCATGGCACCCATTTTTCTCACGCATCGGGTGAAGTCTGCAATTTGGGCCTATAAGGAGCATAGCTCAAAGGATTAAAGTGATAGTTACAATTGGAGGTATATTTTCCTTTTGTCTTTCAAAATAAGTAAAAAATAGTCACTTAAGTAAGCACCTGATCGCGCCATTAGAGCTAAAAATTGAAAAAGCTCCCTACCGTGAGAGGCCACAGGGGGAAAAAACCCTCCCACACCCTCGCTCGCGTGCACATTTGCTCGCCGAGATGCCGAGTCACGAAAATCTCACTCACAAAAATGTTTTGAACTTGGCATCCCTGGTAGCGCTGTTGAAATGTCCTACCAGAAAATCTTAGAATGTTTTGAGATGATGTCTGACTTTTGCCATACCTCTGTTGACATGTGGTAATGTGCTAGACGTAATCCCTTCACATAGGGTTAACAAAAAGTCATTGTCAATTTTAAACTCCCATTTAGGTGTATAAGTTAAATAAGCAGGCTTGATTGATTTGCTCACTCTGTATCTACCACCACCATTCTGCTCCCTTGGCCCCAGCTGTAAAGTTGGTCAAAATAAGATAAAACAGATGAAAAGTGACAGTCCTAAGATTGCCTCAATTTTGGGATTGAGAATGATGTTAGATAAATGAACAATTTATTACAAAAATAAATAAGTACAAAGTAGTGAAATACAAGACAACAGGAATTTGTGCAATTATGGATAACCCCAAATTCTCGTATTATTTGTGCTCTATGAAAATAGTGTTCTAGATGATAGGTTTTTATGCCTTTGGGTTGTCCGTCCGTCCGTCCGTCTGTCCGTCCTTAATCAATTTTGTGGACAGCGTATCTAAAAAACTGTTAGAGGTATCGTAATGAAACTTGGCATGTATGTATGAGATGGCCTCCAATGCATGGAGGTAGTGTCTTGAAACTTGGTGTATACATGAACTACCAAATTAAGATTCCCCAGAGAGGGCTTTGGGTCATGAGGTCAAAGGTCAAGCGAACATGTTAACATTTCACTTCAATTTTTTCTCCATATCTCAAATATTTCAAGGTATTTCTGGAAATTACATGCATGTACTGACTGGCAGTAGATCATCATGAAGGGAGTTTAGGGGTCATGGATCAAAGGTCAGGGGGTGAAAGGTCAAGGTCAACTCATCAAAATGTCATTATTTTTCTCTTATCTTTGCAATGCCTACAGGATTTTTTCTTGAAACTTAGTGTATGCATATATTACCCTATACAGATTCTCTTGGTTTTTTGCCCAAGGGTCAAAAGGTCAAAGGTCAAGTGAAAGTACTAAATTTCATTTCTTCTTTAAACTTATAAAAGGGTCAAAAGTTGGACACCCTTACAAATCCTCAACTCCCCAAATACTTGCACTCTTAGACAGTATAGCCATTCATCCAAATAAACCTATATTTCAATTACAGTTAACACTCAATGCATTTGTGACAAAGCTGTCATTTTAATATTTTGCCAGTTATGTGAAGCTGTCATCACACATTGTCAAGACATTGTGCTATAGACCTATTCGGAGAACCATGCATTATGGTGGAGGCATACCAGTCGCCATAGTGACATTTCTAGTTAATAAATTGTAGTCAGTGTTCCAGGTTCCATGTATTGATGATATGATAACCTCTTGCATACCACATTATGTTTTGAAACTGTTTTTCTACATTGTGTCCCCCCAACACTAGGGTCTATTCCAACCAGCCCACAAAGGTTCGTGACACATACTGGAGGATCTATAACACACTGCACATTGGGGCACAGGACTCACTGGTTGCTGGATTCCCCAGGGTGCCCAATGATGAGAAGAACCAGTATCTGCGCTCTGAGTTGGATTACGTACTGTGATGGCACCGTGCACCGCATAACAATACATCACACTCAATAAACTCATGGGCAAACACTCCAAAGACATTCAGTGTGCATTGTGCAGAAGGGCAATAGTGGATTTGAGGATTCGGGGGGGGGGGGAGATCTGAGCTGTTCATCTCAAGAAGGTGGTATCCAGCATTTATCAGATCTTGTCTTCTTGTTCTTGCGAGAATCCAACCCACAAACCTGACACTTCATGACTCATTTGATTCCCATGCAAACTTGAGTCTAACATGATCTGTGCACTCACACTCAGTGGGTGGCAGATTGTGTCTTGAACCTTGTACGATGTGATATTGTGTCGGTTCTGTGTCTTTGGTGGAAACAGACACATGAGCATATTTTGTGAGAAGCCTTGTTCTATATAGTAAACATAATACTCTCGGTTTGTGGGCTTTAGATGGCACAAAGACAATCTTTATCTCTTCTTATGATGCAGCAAGGTCAAGCGTTTGCTTTACCTGTAAAATGACATTGATTTCCAAATCACCCTCGTTTTACATCTGCTTTCATTAGAGTCTCCTATACAGGTATATGTAAATAATTGACATCCAAACTCCTTAGGTCTTTGCTGTTGAATATTGTGAATTTTCATCTGCACAAGTTGATAATGTGTTGTACTACTTTAAAGCAAGGAATGTAACATAACATGTTATGGTATTGAACATGTATGGTATGAAGAGGATAATGATGAGTGAAACGGCCTGTATGTAGACCCACGGTAGTACATGTACAAGTCTGGCTACAGAAAAGGCAATACCACACAGATATTAAAGATACAAGATACTTTGTCTGATGGTACCAAAAAAAAAATAAAAAAAAAAACCTTCCTTCGACAAAAACGTTGCAGCCACTTCACTTTATCTTTAGTCCTGATTGGCATGAGCTGTGCTTCACTAGGTTTGCATTTTTGTTTGTTTGGATTTAGAGTGGTGGGGGGGGGGGGAGGGGGGGAAAGAGAGAATGCATGTGATGTTCTGTAGACAATATAGTGTTAATTCTGTAGATTCACTACCATGCTCAAAAGAGAACTTGGCAAAGCATGTCACTTTTGTGTCAGGTCCAATGACCAGCTGATCCCAGTGTTTAATGGACAGTGGGTCACTCTGGTGATTGTGTTTGCTTTGACATTGAACTGGTCAAGACTAGACAGACTAGTGTTGTACCTACAAAATTGTTGGAAGTATTGTGTCATTTTCTGTGTCGCATGTGTGGCCCGAGTTAATGTCTAGTCTGCCATGCCAGGAACGCAGCTTCTCCCGTAGTGCAAATGGATTGGATATACATGTATTATGATATATTTCCCAAATTATTTACGTTGGTTGATCAATAGTTTGGCTGGTTGATCACTATGTTAAGATTTCAACTCATTCACAAGAAGTTTAGGTTAGTAATTATTCTTTTTTTTTTTCTATATCAATGCTAATAAGCTAATCAATTTTCTTTGTGTTTGAGTGAGAAGCACTGTACATATGTGAGATTTTTAAGTCGTGCATCTTTGATCTGTGTACACAATTCTGTACTTCTAAGGATTTGGGAAATGTTTAGCTTTATACAGATTAGCTTTCAAATGCATGAAGTACACTGCGATGCCTATTCCACTGCATGACCCATATATGTAGCCGATCACATTAGGTGTGCTTTATGGCTTATATCATACACCTGTTCTGTGATCAATGGACTTTACATGGGTACAACCACATCAGGCCTGAAGTTGTGAGTACATTTTGCACTGTGTCATGATGTGAAAAAAGGACAGCTAGACCAGTGATATTGTATGACAAGAAAGTTTGCGAATGTGTTTTGGTCTATACCGTGCTGAAGACTGTAGTATCATCTCTCTACATCACAGCTGAGCTTACATCACTCTCGTACCTTTCTGTACAATACCATGCAATTACAATTTTCCATTCATCATGATATGATATACACAGGATACCCTCTTTGTTACTTTTGTTTCCCATTCCTCTGATGTACCCCCATGTTTCTAAGAAGAGGTTGGAGTTTGCCTTACTGTATACTTGAACGGTATTTTGAATTGTTTGTTTGTGATCAAGGTATTTCAAGTGGTTTGTTTCCATATGAAATATCACAATAAATTTGTAAATGTGTGAGACTTATTAGGATGTCATTCTATGCTTGCAGCAGTACTTGTTCCACCTGTGGGAGAAGGGAGTTTGGAGAGAGAAAACATTGATTTATTGTCCTTTCCTTGCCATTTTGACAAACCACATGTAAAAAGAATGATGGCAAGACATGTACTTCAATAGGTCATCTTGGTATCTAAAATTTAATATTCATATAGGCTGGCTGTCAGTGTCCACACCTAGTTCATTGTCTCACATAGAAATGCATGGCAGCAGTTTGATATCATCCCATGCCATTATAAGTTGGCAAATAGTCTTCATTAAAGTCAGAGGCATTTGGTTGGAAGCTGAAGCTGTTTGCTCTAATTGTAAACTGATCCTGAGGGTAGTGAGGATGCTGGGACATTCTTTTGGCGGTGTTTTTCTGCAAGATAGTCTTTTTAAAAGTTTTCGCTCCCTTTATCTCCTTGTTGCCATGATTTCTCAATTGGCAGCCTTCAGCATCTTCAGCAAAATGTTAGGTTTGGGTTACTAGTAGATGTGTCAGATTGTTGTAGATGTGTCAGAAAAAAAAAATAGCTGTTACTTTGAACATGTTAATTGAATGTACAGATTTACTTATTCATATGTATGCTTCTTGTGTATTAGGAAGATGCAGGATAAAATGAAGATTTTAAGTATGATTTTCCTTTACTGCATAAACTTTCCCACTGTTAGAAAGAAAGTGAAAAAGAAAAAGTGGAAGCATTCACTCTCAGAGAATTTTGTCCAAGGTAGCCTAAGTATCGCCCAAGTTAAAAGCTGAGCAAGACCAGATTTTCCCCATCGCACTAGCGACACATGTGCATTAATCTTTATTATGTACTCATTTTTCCTGGAAGTTGATTACCTGGTACAAAGTATCCCTCCTGTGGCCCGTTGCATAAAACTTACCGTTGAATTTCAATGGTAACTACCGTCAAAATTAGGCGTCACAGCCAATCAGCATCAAGGATTGTAAGCTTTACCGCTAATTTGAAGACTTACCGCTAGAAAGGAGCGGTAAGTCCAGCGGTAAGGGTTTTATGCAACAGGGCACTGGTCACAATGCATTTAACCCAACCCCGTTCTTCCATAGGGAGTTTTTACTCTGTTTCCATGTGTACTCTGTTTAATTAATGTGCTTGAATATAGCGCGATTGTAGATCTTGACACTAACATATTTCGCTGGTCGCCCATTTGGGTCACTGAAATTAATTTTTGACATTAAAACTTTGGTGGCCTGAAAAAGAAATGTAGGAGCCTGAAATAAAGGAAATACACAATATCATTTTGAATTTAAGCTGCCAGATCATGCCACCAAAAGATAGCATTTCATGAAATTTGTGCCCTGACATCATTTTTTAGTGGCCACAGGCCATTGCTAATGTCAAGCCCTGGCTGGTTAGTCCAGTCAAAATAGGGTTTCACCCACCACTAATTGCAACAGTAGGAATTCCACTGCAGTGCATCTTGTTATGGGCTCCTAAACACCATACTAAAAGTCCCAAGAAATCCAGTGGGGCAAATTGGCTAAATTTGCATAATATGCAAATTAGCTCCCATAGTTATAAAGATGCAGTGTTTCCATGAAAACTAGGCTTCTAGGATTCAGATTGGAACACCGAAAGCGATGAAACCTATGTTTGTAATGTCAGTTAGTGTGATGCAAACATTTCCATGCACATTGTCTGGACCTCATTTGCATAATATGCAAATTAGCTCCCAGTACGATAAAAAATACAATGTTTCCATGAAAATTAGGCTTCTAGGTTTCAGATTGGAACACGGAAAGTGTTGAAACCTATGTTAACAATGTCAGTTAGTGCGATGCAAACATTTCCATGTACATAGTCTGGGCCTCATTTGCATAATATGCAAATTAGCTCCCAAAATGATAAAAATACAGTGTTTCCATGAAAACTATGCTTCTAGGTTTCAGATTGGAACACCGAAAGTGTTGAAACCTATGTTTACAATGTCAGTTAGTGCGATGCAAACATTTCCATGTACACAATCAGACCCTCATTTGCATAATATGCAAATTAGCTCCCATAACGATAAAAATAGTGTTTCCATGAAAACTATACTACTAGGTTTCAGATTGGAACACCAAAATTGTTGAAACCTCAGTTAGTGCGATGCAGACATTTCCATGTACATAATCTGGACCTCATTTGCATAATATGCAAATTAGCTCCCATAATGATAAAAACACAGTGTTTTCATGAAAACTACGCTTCTAGGTTTCAGAATGGAACACCGAAAGTGTTGAAACCTATGTTTACAATGTCAGTTAGTGCGCTGCAAACATTTCCATGTACATAATCTGGGCCTCATTTGCATGATATGGAAAGGGTACCGAGCCAACGGAATATTCAAATGCTTCAAAGCGCCCGATATGAGCATATTAAGAGTGTTCAAATGTGATATTTCAGCTTTTCTTCACCAAAAATAAACTCTACAGCATTAGTAACCTAGCATGAATAATATTACGCAAATTACAATTTTGTTATCAGACAGATAATGATAGCTTATCCATCAATTACGTAGAATCAAAGTACGAAATTAAACAAGTGTCAACATCTATAACTCCAATTTTGTAATGAATGAACTGTATTTGGAGGGTGATTTATTCGAATCTTGATGATTCAGCTCTTGCATCCTTGAGGATTTTGAGATATTGAAGATGGCCAGTCAACTTTAGGAAACCCTGTGGGTAGTGCCCAAAGTTACCCCTTTCGATCATATTATCGACACGACCAATTACAGAACATGCATCAACCAACGCGATTTCGATTGTTCTAAGCGTACAATTTTTTTTTTTAAGTCGTTCGGCCGTCTAGCAAAGACTCTTTTATTTCCATGAAATAGAATTGGCACTGACAGCGGAGATATTTTTCTACAATGTGTATATCTTTTTAAATAAAAGGTGGTGCGCAGTCAAAGCGACTCGCAGGGAGGTACCCAAATTTATCCCTATAAAAAACCCTCACGGCCCGGTACAAAACATAACCATACGCACGTGAATACAGCTGTTTGAAGCGAAAAAAACTCTATAACGTCCTTTGCTTTTCATTTATCCATTAAAATTCAGTGAAAGTTATAGAAGAATTATTGTTTCATAATATCTATAAGGTGAAAATAGTTCACATACGAGGGCAACTACGTGGAGGGTACCCAAAGTTACCCCTTCCAAAGGCAGTCTATAAGACATGCAGTGATCATGTACCGACGCAAATACATAATTATGTTCAATAAGTACATGCCTTTCAACAGTCCTTCTAGTCCTCTAGCAAAGAAACTTTTATTTAATGAAATTCAATGAGGTTAACAGAAGATATATTGCTCTGCAATTTTGACTTACACTGACATAGTTAAAGTGGTGACCATTCGAAGGGAGCCTCCTATATGGGAAATGCCCACATTAATTGCCTCTATACATGACCTTATAACGCAAATACCAACGCAAGTACAGTCGTTCAAAAAGTGCATGTCTCAAAAAGTTTTATGACTATCACTTGAGTTTTATGACTATGTATAAATATTGTAAGGTGCTATACAATCATTGTACATTCTTTTCATCCTTCATAGTTTTACGCACCAGGTCCTCATTTTCTGTTCCGAAAAAAAGTGATGTCTATTGTCGAAATATTGTCGAAAAAATGAAATAAAAATTGAATGGAATAATTTATTGTATTGAATTTAATTCCTGCCATATCAAGACACTTTTATTTCTATAAAAATTCCCGGGGTAAAGATAAATAACAACATTGATCTACAATATCTATACAGTAAAAAGGGTTCACTTGCAGAGACCACCTTGTGGGAGGTGCTCAAAGTAACCCCATGCATCCTAAAGGCAGTGAAAAACGTGGTATATGCAACCGCGAAAAATGTTCCATGGGTACATGCCTCTGAAAAGTTCTTCCGCCTGTATAGCACATACGCTTTTATTTTCGTTAAAATGCAATTAAGGTAATAGGGGACGTTGCTTTACAATATTTATTTTGTCAAAAAGGTGGACATTCAAACGCAAGCCCTTGGGAAGTGCCCAGATACTCCTACCCTGACCGTCGTGGTCCCAAAACAGGTTAACAAAACATGCATTATATGCCAAATCAAACTCAGTTGAACATGCATATAGAAAGTCGTTTTGCCGGGTGGTAAATAAGACACTTTACTTTTCATGATTTTTGAATGGTAGAGACACTGCTTTACAATAATCATATAGTCAAAGGGATGCACATTCAAAGGCAACCGAGTGGGATGTGTTAAAGTCATTTAATCCCCAGGGCAATATAGGAAACATGCACTACCACATAGCACGAATATGTTCCAATATTCCATGCCTTCATATAGTCGTTACGGTTGTACAGCAATTGCCCTTTTGTTTTCAAGAAATGCAATTTAATTACAAGAAGAAAAATTGCCCTACATTTACTATATTGTCAAAAGGGTGAACAATCCAAAGCAATCCCTTGGGAAGTGTCCAAAATTACACCTCCGCTCAAGCCTCGTAATTACAACGCAAGGATACTATGAACGCAAATACCGACGTTCTTTCGTGCATGAAGTAGTTCCGGCAATACTGTTACAGTTACACACTTTTATGTCAGTGACTGTCGTGGAAATGATAGAAGAAGCATTGCTTCACAATATCTATGCAGTGAGAGGATGCACATTAAATGTCAATCCTGTGGGATGTGCCCCAAAGTACACCACCCTCGTGGCAATATAGAAAACATTGAATATCATTAACGAGAATAGACTATATGTACCAAACGTACATGTCTTCAAACTTCGATCGCGCCGTACATTAAGCAGTTAAGGGCACTTTTGTTTTCAAAAAAATGTTTTAGTTAATAGAGGAGACATCGCTCTACAATATCCATATTGTTAAATGGGTGAACATTAAAAGACAATCCCTTGGGAATGGTCCAAAGTTACATCTACGCTCATGCCCCCTTAAGACAAAACACAGATATTAGCAACGCAAACACCATTGTTCTATAAAGCATGGATGGTTTTAAAAGTAGTCCCGGCAATACAGCAAATGCACTTTTTATCAATGAAAATTCATGAAAATGATCGAAGAGGCTTAACTTTACAAGATCCATACAGTGAAGAGGATGCACATTAGATGGCAACCCTGTGGATGTGTCAAATAATATTCCACCATCACGGCAATATAGAAAACTTATTGTCATAACAACGGGAATATATATATGTTCCAAACGTACGTGTTTCTAAAATTCCATCGTGCCGTATATCGAAGGCACTTTTGTTTCCAAGAAATGCAACTAATTAATAGAAAAGACATTACCCTACAATAACTTTATTGTCAAGAGGATGAACATTCAAAAGTAATCCATTGGGAAGTGTCCAAATTTACACCTACGCTCACGTCCCCTTAGTGCAAAACACAGATATTAGCAACGCGTATACTGTTGTTCTAGCGTGAATGGTTGTAAAAGTAGTCCCGGCAATACAGCAAATTCAATTTTCATCGATGACAAGTAATGGAAAAAATAGAAGAGACTTAACTTTACAAGATCTATACAGTGAAGAGGGTGCGCATTAAACGGCAACCCTGTGGGATGTGCCAAAAAACAACCCACCCTCACAGCAATATAGAAAACATATAATATCATATAATGCGAATATATATATGTTCCAAACGTACATGTTTTTGAAATTCGAAATGCCTTATAGCAAAGGCACTTTTGTTTCCAAAAAATGCAACTAATTAATAGAGGAAACATTGCTCTACAATAACTACATTGTCAAAGAGGTGAACAATCAAAGGTAATCTCCGGGGAGGTGTCTAAATGCACGCCTACGCACACCCTCTTTATTACGAAATACAGATATTAGCAACCCAAATACATTTGTTCTAGCGTGAGTGGTTTTAAAAGTAGGTCCGGCAATATGAGAAAATACACTCTTATATAAATGAAAATCACGAAAATGATAGAAGAAGATTTGCTTTATAAGATGTACACAATAAAGATGGCGCTTGTTGAAGGGCAATCCTGTGTGTGCCCCCAAAGTGCCCTTTATTCACTTGGCAATATAGAAAACATATAATATCATATGACGCAAACATATATGTTCCAAACGTACATGCTATCAAAATTCGATCGTGCCTTATAGCAAGGGTACTTTTGTTTCCAAGAAATACAATGTAATCAATGCAGGATACATTGCTTTACAATACTTATATAGTAAAAAGGGGTGCACATTAAAAGCGGCCCCTTGTGAGGCGCCTAAAGTTACCCCCTCAACCCCGCGTCCCCATATGCAAAACGTGCGTTATGCCAACGTGAGTACTGTTGTTATGAATGTACTCTTACAGCTACCGCTAATTTGCATTTTATGTAAATTATTTTTGTATGATCAATTCGAAAAGGCATCCATCGTGTTCATTGACCTACAAAATATAAGTTTACACATTTAGATCGTTAAAATTGGATAACGGGAAGCTAAGATCTGTCAATTTTCTCTCATTACAGGTGCTAATTTGCATATTATGCAAATTTTACTATTTTGCCCCACTGGATTTTTTGGGACTTTTAGTATAGTGTTCAGGAGGCCTCAACGACTTGCACTGCAGTGAAATTCCTACTGTTGCAATTAGTGGTGGGTTACCCCCTAAAAAGCGCTAGATTGACTGGACTAGGTTGTACTGTAAAACTGGAAGTTTCCGCACATTTTGGGCAAACAGAAACTAGCGCGAAAATTAAAGCATGCAAATTTGCTTGCCATATGTTTCAGTAGCTGATGCCTCGATTCCGCAGAATTAAAATCGTAAGAAACTTTTCTTACCCGGCAGAGCACAAAAATTAGTTGCACGAAAGTATTCACTTTTACAGTACTGCAGCATGAATCGATATGACCTGCCTCCCTCACCCACTTTGTTCCTAGCACTCTGTGTAGACAACTGAGATAATGTACAGCTGTACATCCATGTATCTTATCAGTTTTGTGAGAATATGTGAACTTAATGATTACGCTCTGAACTAGTATTTTGAATCTCAACCCCACCCTCCCTCTTCCCCTTCCTCCGCCCCAAATGGAATAGATATTTCCCATATTATGTTAAATTGGTGTGACCAGAACTTTGGGTTTGGCATTACAATGTATAAACTACACACAGCCCTGTCGCTGTACACAAGTGTTGCACGTCACACAGAGTGTGGTGGGGCTCTGAGTTTGGATAATTGTAATCACTTTTTGCGGTTATTTCAAAGAGAAGTGGTTGAAAAAAAAAAGTTTAGCTATCTTTCTTTTCACAGTATTTTGAAGACAAAGATGTATATTTCAAGTAGCTTTGTCAAAAATATTGAAGGTGATCGTAAAAACTTGTACATGTTATTCTCTCCACAGCTAGATTCATTTCTTCTTTGACATTCACAGTAGATCTTTATGTAAATCAGAAATGTTTGGATGAAAAATAAATGCCTGTATACATTCTCAAAAAAAAAAAGTTTCAATCTTATTTACTGTGATTACAATGTGAAGTGAGAACCTTGACACAAAATCAACCCTTTCTGCAATGCAATGTTGTTGAAATTGGTCATTCTATTTTTTTATTACAAAAAATCTCTCCGCAATACTGGAAACACGAGCAATACCTGGAGTACACTGTCAATGCTATCACAATCCTGTCGGTTCTCATAGTATAAAATCTTTTACACATAATCTTCATCATTAATTGACATCAGCAACACATGGGTTTATCGTTCCTTGACTAGAAAAGAAAACAACCCAACATTACGTGTGAGTGCTCACTGGCTTTGGATACATTCACATAGGTGTAATAACCCCATCAAATACATTTCAGGTAACAAGAAATGAGGTACATAAAATAATAGGTCACAATGTTGTCATACAAAAGTAAAAAGCAGTAAAAGGAAATTTCTTTCATATCTGAAATGCTTTCAATCCCCACACATGATGACATGAACAGTGAGTTTGCAGATTTTCCTTTAATACCTGGTACTTCTATAAAAAAAAAAAAATATATTGATGATAAAAGATATTAATGATCCTGGTCACTGAGAACATATGCTTCAAAATGTAAAAATGCCATATCAATTCATGAAATCTAGTCTATGAGACGAGTGGAAGCTATTGCAGTCATTAGCTGTCTGTTTCAGTCATAAAATAGGATGGCTATGGCTCCAGGGGTCCGATTCATGAATTCATTCACATAAGAGTCTTTGCATAAATCACAGAATGGCCTAATTCACATATTATGTAGCTATTTGAGACTTTCAAATCCATTTCATGAAGTATGTCATAAATTGTGTCTTATGAGCAAAAAAAAAAAAAAAAAAAAAAAAAACCCTCATAAGGCTTTAATGAAACAGACCCCAAGCTCATGAAACACAGCACATTCTTCCGCAAATTTTTGAGTTGAGTGAAAATTCTCTGCAGACCACCAGGTTTTGGGTCCTCTGTGACTTGACAAGATGCCACTGTTCTCAGGGCGTAACCAGAGTAATCAGAGCAGAGAGGTATGCCGCTTTCCCCATCTTTTGTCAAAGGAAGGTTATTTTTTTTTTGTACCATCAGACAAAGAATCTTGTATCGGTAATATCTGTGTGGCATTGCCTTTTCTGCAGCCAGACTTGTACTACCGTGGGTCTACCATACAGGTCGTTTCACTCATCATATCGTCTTCATACCATACATGTTCAATACCATAACATTTTATGTTACACTCCTTGCTTTAATGTAGTACAACACATTATCAACTTGTAAAGATGAAAATTCACAATATTCAACAGCCAAAGACCTAAGGAGTTTGGATGTCAATTATTTACATATAGGAGACTCTAATGAAAGCAGATGTAAAACGAGGATGATTTGGAAATCAATGTCATTTTACAGGTAAAGCAAACGCTTGACCTTGCTGCATCATGATAAGAAAAGATAAAGACTGTCTTTTGTGCCATCTAAAGCCCACAAATCGAGAGTATTATGTTTACTATATAGAATAAGGCTTCTCACAAAATGTACTCATGTGTCTGTTTCCACCAAAGGCACAGAACCGACACAATATCACCACGTACAAGGCTCAAGACACAATCTGCCACCCACTGAGTGTGAGTGCACAGATCATGTTAGACTCAAGTTTGCATGGGAATCAAATGAGTCATGAAGTAGCTTGAAGTGCCAGGCTTGTGGGTTGGATTCTCACAAGAACAAGAAGACAAGATCTGATAAATGCTGGATACCACCTTCTTGAGATGAACAGCTCAGACCTCCCCCCCCCCCCCCACCTCCGAATCCTCAAATCCACTATTGCCCTTCTGCACAATGCACTGAATGTCTTTGGAGTGTTTGCCCATGAGTTTATTGAGTGTGATGTATTGTTATGCGGTGCACGGTGCCATCACAGTACGTAATCCATCTCATAGCGCAGATACTGGTTCTTCTCATCATTGGGCACCCTGGGGAATCCAGCAACCAGTGAGTCCCGTGCGCCAATGTACAGTTTGTTGTAGATCCTCCAGTATGTGTCATGAACCTTTGCGGGCTGGTTGGAATAGACCTGAGTGTTGGGGGGACACAATGTAGAAAAACAGTTTCAAAACATATGATCATGTGGTATGCAAGAGGTTATCATATCATTAATACATGGAACCTGGAACACTGACTACAATTTATTAACTAGAAATGTCACTATGGCGACTGGTATGCCTCCACCATAATGCATGGTTCTCCGAATAGGTCTATAGCACAATGTCTTGACAATGTGTGATGACAGCTTCACATAACTGGCAAAATATTAAAATGACAGCTTTGTCACAAATGCATTGAGTGTTCACTATCCTCGAACTAGGTTTATTTGGATGAATGACTATACTGTCTAAGAGTGCAAGTATTTGGGGATTTGAGGATTTGTACCCAACTTTTGACCCTTTTATAAGTTTAAAGAAGAAATGAAATTTAGCACTTTCACTTGTCCTTTGACCTTTTGACCCTTGGGCAAAAAACCTCCAAGAGAATCTGTTCAGGGTAATATATGCATGTAACACTAAGTTTCAAGAAAAAATCCTGTAGGCATTGCACCGATAAAAGAGAAATAATGACATTTTGATGAGTTGCCCTTGACCTTTCACCCCTGACCTTTGACCCATGACCCCTAAATTCCCTACATGATGATCTACTGCCAGTCAGTACATGCATATATACTACACTTTCCAGAAATACCTTGAAATATTTGAGATATGGAGAAAAAAGTGAAATGTTAACATGTTCCCTTGACCTTTGACCGTTGACCTTTGACCTCATGTCTAAAAGCCCTCACTGGGGAATCTTTATTTGGTAGTTCATGTATACACCAAGTTTCAAGACAATACCTCCATGCATTGCATAGATATACATAGGGGAAATAGTGAAATTTTGAGATTTGACCTTGACTTTTTGACCTTTGACCTTGAGCCTGTGCACCCAAAAGTTTATAGGCACAAATTTGTCATCTCATACATATACATGCCAAGTTTCATTACGATACCTTTAACAATTTTTTAGATACGCTGTCCACAAAATTGATTAAGGACGGACGGACGGACGGACGGACGGACGGACGGGCAACCCGAAAACATAATGCCTCCGGCGACACTTCGTGGCGGAGGTATAAAAAACCTACTGTAAAAGTGGAAATTTTCGCGGTGTTCAAATTTTCGCGCATTTCGCGCAACCAGAAACTAGCGCGAAAATAAAAGCACACGAATATTTTTGCTTGCCATATGTGCCTGTGCGTGATGTCTTGATTCTTGGAATTAAAAACACGCAAAACTCTTCCGGCCCGGCAAAGCGCGAAAAATTAGTCACGTGAAAATATCCACTTTTACAGTATCATCTAGAACACTATTTTCATAGAGCACAAATAAAACGAGAATTTGGGGATATCCATAATTACACAAATTCCTGTTGTCTTGTATTTCACTACTTTGTACTTATTTATTTTTGTAATTGTTCATTATTCTAACATCATTCTCAATCCCAAAATTGAGGCAATCTTAGGACTGTCGCTTTTCATCTGTTTTATCTTATTTTGACCAATTTTTACAGCTGGGGCCAAGGGAGCAGAATGGTGGTGGTAGATACAGAGTGAGCAAATCAATAAAGCCTGCTTATTTAACTTATACACCTAAATGTGAGTTTGAAATTGACAATGGCTTTTTGTTAACCCCATGTGAAGGGATTACGTCTAACACATTGCCACATGTCAACAGAGGTATGGCAAAAGTCAGAAATCATCCCAAAACATTCTAAGATTTTCTGGTAGGACATTTCAACAGCGCTACACAGGAGGGGAAGAGAACCTATACAGACTGGGAATGAATGAGCTCACCTGTAGAGTGTACTGCAACATTTTGACGGAGCCCACCCCGACCCTTAGGCCTTCGATGGCCTGGATGACGTAGGGAGACGTCTCAAACACGTATGGACCACACAAAGTTCAGCAGGTAGATCAGGGTGTCCTCGCAGCCGAAGCCAAACACACCTTGCGCCATGTGCTTGATGGTTGCACATGCACATGCCGTCTGACGGTGAACCAGATCCCTGATTGATGGAGAGGAATTTCATGGACAATATCTTTTTATTTTTATTTCTTTTATGCGTACATCACATATCACATCTCTCGATTCACTGCTGCAGTATTTTATTTCAGACATGTCTACCTTGTAAACAACGCTGAATTATTCGAGGGTTGAAAATGCATAAAATTTTTAATTTTCTTTGGTGGGAAAACTGGATTTCTACCTTTCCTGTTATAGATTTGCACATTATAGTAAACAAATTGGAAATATAAGTATCTACTTTAAGTATCTAAACTAGCTTCATAGAAATTGATTTGTATATTACAGCAAAATTAGTCGCAGGAGAGATAGGAACAGTCGCTACAGTTTGACATGTATGACACCTAGCCTGACCAGACACTGTGCTGTCGCGATTCGAGACAGCGGCTGCGTGTAGTTAGTATGACACCCAGCTCTTTCTCCGGGCCAGGACGCAGCCCGAATGCCGCAGTAAACCCACGGGAAGAGAGGTGACAGATTTCACGATAAGGCCGTAATTTTTCCCCAGAAACTGACGGTTATTTCTGTCTAAAGTTAGGTGTGCGGAGGCCTTTCTAGGCTAAAGGGTGTTTAAAACCATATTCAACAAGAAGCCACAAAAAATGTCATACATGGGACTGAGCCTAACTTGCTAACTGTAAGTACGTTTACTGTAACTGTTGGACTCTTAGAGTCTACTACTACTTCTAGTCGGTGAAGATCTAAGTCTACGGTCAGTATTAATGAAAACCCTCGAATTTAAATAAACAGATTAGACGTATTTCTTTGGCTTACCACTCGACTGATCTCCGTGCAAGGTAGTAAGTAGCTCGAGCGAGTGAGCTCAGTACAGTTCCCTCGAGCAGAGTGGAGCCCTTGATGTACATTGTATTGGGTACCTAGCTAGTAGTAGTAGAGCACAAAGCAGCGCCATCTCGTGCCCATTGGAGAAGATGAATATATTTTGTCAAAAGACGAATGATTTTTGAGAGATGAACGTATTTGAAAGACGAACAAACCTCAGGTGCGGTACGCGGTGGAATAAATGCATGAATAAGAGTCGCACAGAGTCGGACAGATCAAGGGCTCTGGAGTCGCTTAGTATACGAGCGCCATCTCGTGCCATTTTAAACAGGCGAACGAAAAGACATCTAATGAAAAAAGAGGAATATAATTTAAAAGATGAATAAATTGAAAAGATAAATAAAAAAAGATGAATATAAGAAAAAGATGAATGAATTGAAAAGATAAATAAATTGAAAAGATGAATATAGGAAAAAGATGAATAAATTGAAAAGATAAATAAAAAAAGATGAATATAAGAAAAAGATGAATAAATGAAAAAGATGAATATAAATGAAAAGATAAATATTGAAAAGATAAATGAATCAAAAGACAAACATATTGAAAAGATGAATATATTTTATAGATGAATACATCAGAAAGATGAATAAATAAAAAAGATGAATATAGTGATAAGATGAACATAAACAATGATGAATAAATTCAAAGACGAACATATAGAAAAGATGAACATATTAGAATGACAAACGTTATTAGAAGATAAACATATGTGTTGAAGATGAATAGACTACATTCAAAAGATGAATATATTTCTTCAGGGATGAATATAAACAATTTCAAAAGATGAATATATTTCTTCAGAGATGAATATTATTTCCTCAGAGATGAATATAAATACAAATGATGAATATTTTCCCCTTTGGCTTGCCATACACGCCCTTCAAACATTACAACGGGTTTGTGTGTAGGTGTGTGCGTGTGTGTGTGTGTGTGCGCGCGTGTGCGTGCGTGTGTGTGTGTGTGTGTTTAAAAAAGATGGTGATTCAGCAGCACAAGTGTGTGCGTATTAAAGGCAGATATGGATTGGCTTGAAGTTACTAAGTAATCAGAAAGCCTTTTCTGAGATATTCATGCAGAATTCTATGTCAAGTAATACGCTACGCATGGTATGATTTGTATATATAGGCCTATACTGTACTGTGTGTTAAGAAAAATATGATTTAGAAGCACAACATATAAGAATTCAGCTGCTTATTTTTGTTCAAATTAATTTCATTGTAAACATGGGCCTGATATCGATGAGATTCTAATAAAGAATATCATTAAAAAAAGTTTTTTGTTGTATTATTCTGTTCGCACTGCAAGTATACACTCAACAGTAACACGTTCCCATTAACCGAAGTTCCAGAGGAAAATGAGAAGTGAGGACACAGGTCGTACATGGTAAATTGGAGCTTTATTCGAAGTTGTTTCCCATGAGCAAGCCGTTTAGCAAGTATATTCAATTCAATTCAAACTTTTTTTACTTTTACTTTTTAAAATGATTCAAATCATTTTACAAAACTCAGCACTCGCTATATCGTGTACAACATAAGCAGGGAGGTGAGCTGGTATGTTAGCAGGGAGGTGAGACTAAAATTCTCTCACCTCCCTAGTACACGGGAGGGTGCCTTTTGCAATCAAAGTTACAAATCACCGGTCACTTTCACTGACAGCGATCACTTGTGTTCGGATTATTTATGGGCTGCCTTATACGCGGCAGCCTCAAAAGTGGAGTGAGCGTCAGGTGGTGTCCGTTGACAAGCCACGAATGATTTTTTATTTTTTTTTTTTTTGGGGGGGGGGGTAGAGTAGGATAATAGTGCTGCTTGATATAATGGTGTGTTCATAGGCCTTGAGGTAAAAGAAATTTCATTTCAATTCAATTCAATTCGATTTATTGTCCGTTTCTGGAAATTTGTTTTGTTAGCATGCATACAAGTTACATCGATACATACATGATATATAGAGAGCATACGTTTAACATGGATACATAGACATGATAAACACACAAGAGATATACAGCAATACAATGTCAATGTCATTGTCAGAAATACATAACATTAAAGAAATATTAATCTGTGTAAATCAGCGTTATGTTGGGTGTGGTGTGCATTAACATACACAAGTGTATAAATATGTATCAGATTTATAATAACTATGCAAAACTTTTAAACAATATGAATTTATACATCTTTACTAAGTGATTGTATATATAAAAATCTCGAAGGCTACTTACGTGCGTGTGTGTGCGTGTATGTGTATACGTGTGTGAACGTACAAAAATGTAATTGTATGTTTTTTGACAAAACCGTATAAATTATATCCATACGATTGTTCTTTTGTTTTTGTTTTACAACAGCTAAGATACTGTATAATATAGTAATTTACTAGTCAACTGTTAGGATGGCGTTAACAGCTGTCTGTGAAGGGTTAGTGTATAGGATCGCATTTGTATAACATCAAAAATCTACGGTTTAAAGATGTTAAAAGCAATGACATTATTCAGTGAAACATTGTGCCAACATCCATGTGACGTTTACGGTTAGTCCAGCGTGGCACGACATAACTATGTGCATGTAAATAAGGTTTAGCCAACATTGGTTCGAAACCAAGATGTTGACTCCGCTAGGAATTAATCGCCTACACAGCGTTCAAAGATATCACTATTTTTCTCACTAAACCATAACTGTAGACGGTTTAATCCGGAAACATTTCTTTTTTTTTATTATAACTATTGTACACATTTTGTATATCTAAAATACATAACATCGATGATAATGGTTCAAATATTTACATTGGTTGTTTCTATCCCTAACGCACATTTAAGAACTATTTTGAAGCACCAATGCTGGGTTTTTGTTTCATATCCAAAAGGTAAATGATGCCTTTACGTTAGAAATATGAAATTTTGCATACATATACTTTCTGTTCTATTCTCTTGTATAGGAAGTCGCTGGAAACGTCATAGATTGCCTGATTTTCTTGATCGATTATAATTTGTTGAAAATTAGAATGATACCTTTTCCTCAAACTTTAACCAATATTATTTTCATATTTGCCAAGGGTTTTTTTTATTTTTTTATTTTTTTTATTTTTTAGAATTTATCTTTAGTTTGGACTTCCCCTCAAACACAGACCTGTAAATTCATCTATTTCAACGCTTAACGTTGTATCTCAGATCAGCAAAAGTTGTCGATTTCTACAGCCTGGATGCATTAGGATGCGTGCAGAAAATGCACCGAAATTGGTTAGGAAAAACATATAGCACTAATACTAAAGTAGTCATATGAGCGGTTGAATTGGCAGAAACGGATGGAACAAACTTTATGAACATCCCAGCTCGCAGACGGATGTCAAAAAGACGTCGCAATTTGGTCGCAACTACATGGTCAAAGTTGTCGCAAGTCTGAAAATGACAAGAAAATGACGTGATTTCAACGTCTCTTTGAAACGAATTTATCACGTCATGTTATGGACCTCCTGATGTGTTACGTCAGTTTTCCGACATATTTATTACCTAACATTGGCGACATATTGATGACGTAAGATTTACGTCAATTTTGCGAAGTAATTTTTACGTCATAAACACGTATTAATGACGAAATCTACGTTGGTTTGCAACGTATTCATAGCGTTATCTAAATGACGTCTTAATACCGTAATATATACTTTGTTTTACAACGCATTTATGATATCATATGAGCGACGTATTAACGTGAAATTTTCTTCAGTTTTGCGACGTATCTATGACGTCATATAAGTGACGAAATAAAGACGTAAAATTCAAGTCAATTTTGTAACGTATTATTCACGTCGTGTTTACGGCGCATAAGTGAAGTAAAATTTACGTTGCTTTGCAACGTATTTATCACGTCATATTAATGACGTATTATAACGTGAAATTTAGGCTACATTGTTTTGGGACGCATTTATGTCGTTATATTAGCGACATATGAACGTTATGTTCCCGTCAGTTTTGCGACGTCTCTGTGACGTCATATAATTAGGCCTACGAATTATAGAGTTTTATAGTTATATCAGTTTGCTTTGCAACGTGTTTATCACGTCATATTAATAACGTGTTATAACGTTAAATTTACGTTGTTTTGCGACGTATTTATAACGTTATATTAACGACATGTGAACGTTATGTTCACGTCAGTTTTGTGACGTGTTTATGACGTCATATAATTAGGCCTACGAATTATAGAGTTTTATAGTTATATCAGTTTGCTTTGCAACGTGTTTATAACGTCATATTAATAACGTGTTATAACGTTAAATTTACGTTGTTTTGTGACGTATTTATGACGTTATATTAACGACATGTGAACGTTATGTTCACGTCAGTTTTGTGACGTCTTTATGACGTCATATAATTAGGCCTACGAATTATAGTTTTGTAGAATCATATCAGTTTGTTTTGCAACGTATTTATTACGTCATATTAGTGACGTATTATAACGTGAAATTTAGGCTACATTGTTTTGGGACGCATTTATGACGTTATATTGCGACATATGAACGTTATGTTCACGTCAGTTTTGCGACGTCTTTGTGACGTCATATAGGAATACGAATTATAGAGTTTTATAGTTATATCAGTTTGCTTTGCGACGTGTTTATCACGTCATATTAATGACGTATTATAACGGTAAATTTACGTTGTTTTGCGACATATCTATAACTTTGCATTAGCGACATATTGACGTTATATTCACGTCAATTTTGCGACGTCTTTATGACGTCATATAATTAGGCCTACGAATAGAGTTTTATAGAGTTATATCGGTTTGCTTTAAAACGTATTTATCACGTCATATTAATAACGTATTATTACGTTAAACTTACGTTGTTTTGCGACGTATTTATGACGTTACATTAACGACATATGAACGTTATGTTCACATCAGTTTTGCGACGTCTTTATGACGTCATATAATTAGGCCTACGAATTATAGTTTTGTAGAGTTATATAAGTTTGTTTTGCAACGTATTTATCACGTCATATTAATGACGTATTATGACGTTAAATTTACGTTGTTTTGCGACGTATTTGTGACGTTATATTAGCGACATATTAACGTTATGTTTACGTAAGTTTTTTCGACGTCTTTATGAAGTCATATAATTAGGCCTACTAATTATAGTTTTATAGAGTTATAGCAGTTTGCTTTGCGACATACTGTCGTCAGAATGACGACATTTTCACGTCATTACTGTCGTCAGAAAGACGTCGAAACTGTCAACAATAAGACGAATTTTTGTTCAAATGGAAGATATAAAAATGACGTCATTATTTAGACTTCAGAAAGGCGCAATAATTGTTTGTTTAACGTAAATAAGCAAAGAAAGCAGACATCATTTAGACGTCTTAAACTTTCGCCAGAAAGTCGTATTTCTGCTCAAATGGATGACGTCTAAAAGACGACATATTTGTGACGTCTTTGTGACGTCTGGGTTGTTATACAAAGACGTCATAAAGACGTGTAAATTACTAATTTATGGACGAGACTGACGTCAAAAAGTCTTATAGACGAAAATAAACAAAGATACTGGACGTCATATAAACGTTTCAAACTGACGTCAATATGTCGTATTTTTGCTGAAACGTGTAAATCACAATTCTAAAGACCAGATGTACGCCAGAACGTCATGAGCACGTCGTTTACACGTCAATTCATGACTTTTTAACGTATATTGGAAAAGAAAACAAGGAATACATTTGAAAGACGCATTTTCTTCAAGAACAAGGGAAATGGACGTGATTTTGACGTCATTTTGAAGTCGTGGCCAGTTGGTTTATCAGTATTTTAGTTTAAAATCTAATAAGGCGCTTGTGAGCACCCCAAGGTACAATCATGATAAAAATCTAACCTACCCTACTCCTGCAAATGTCCTAAGCCTTATATCTACGTCTACCACCTATTCATATATAATTTTCGTTGCTAGCACTGTTGTATCACGTTTAAGGGGAAAAATTTGTAATGCTTTATGACATGGTTATAAACTAGGTCACAGCAGGCTCAATCTTGCAATATATAAATATGTGTTCATAAAACACGCTGAAGTTGGAATAACAAACATTTTTTTAACAATAGAGTGCAGAATTTTTGACACTTTTATGATTATGACCAGAATGTTTACTTTTTCAGACGTGAACAACGACCAGCAGTGACCTCGCTTTCATTTTCTTTCAGAATAACTCTTGATTACGTTTTTTTTTTACGTTAGCATACACGAAACTTTGCAAGTAACGATATACTGCACACCTACCACACCCAAACAAACACATAAACACACAAACACATTGCACGCACTCGCACATACACACAAAGACACACACTCAAAGTGCATGGAAGGTACAATCATTGCACTCGAATTTTCGGGGCAAAGAAAAACACACACACACACACACACATTGCAACATTGCTGATAGATTCCGTAGTTTTGTCCAGGTTAGGTATGGAGCTATATAGGACACCATAATATGATGGCTATCATCGTTTAAACGTATACTGATATATCAGTTTCCTATAAATGCATATTATAAGAACGCGTAAGTAGCGTCTGTGACTCTGAACAGATGCTTGATGTTCCAACTTAATGAAAAGACCTTAAATTTGGCTAATATCGGGTAGATTAATTTTCTTTTGGTTATCCTTCACCATTAGAATAAATTAAATTAATTTGTGCCAAATAACAACACATTATAAAACGGTCGTTTCAAGTCGCTTCCACAAATGTGTATTACTCATAAACTCATAAACCAACCTGGGAATCTGATACCAGTTAATGCCAGGTGATTGCTTCTGTAATTTTAATATCGATCATGAAGTTTCATAAAAAGTTACGAGTATAACAAGAACTCGAGTTTTGGAGCGCGCTCGGTAACCAGCTAACACGTGTGAATGCGGCTAGTGTTCTTACAAACAAACAAACAAACAAACAAATCAGTGTTTTAATATTCAATCATTTATCTTTTTTTTTTTCATTTCATTTCATTTTTCATTTCATTTCATTTCATTGAATCGACTTACAATAAGGGTACTAGGCCATGTGGGCATTGAAGGGAGGGATCGAGTAGGAATGTATTGATAGTCGCAATGCTTATTTAGACTACTGATAATGATGAAGCTGAAAATATGCAAGAGATTTCGTGAAGTTGTTGATGGATTGGTGACATGAAAAAAAAAAGTATTGATAGTGCAATATGGTGGAGGATAGATTGCTTGTGGTAATATGTATACGATGGTAATACGAGTAGCAATCATGGTGATGATGATGATAAGATGATATCCAGTTGTGAAATGATAGTAATGATGTTTATGGTCGATCCCACAGAACTCTTTTCTGTGATCGATCCCTCAGTTTTATAATCTAATTGAAGCAATGATGGTAGTGATGATTGCTTGATATTAAAGGAAGCCAAAACCCAAAAGACCAATATGGATTGAGTGGACGCAGCAACATTAGTGAAAGTTTGAGGAAAATCCGACAATCGATGTAAAAATTATTCCTTTTTATAGTTTTGGTGTTGTAATCACTGGATAAGGAGACTACAGTCCATGACGTCATGTGTGGACAACAATGTAAAGAAAACATGAAGAGAATTCCACAAAGAAATCATTTTTCATGAAAATTACACATTCCATGAACTTAATTGATACTGACATAAGTTATGTTAAAGGCAGTAATCATTCCCCCTACTTTCTGAAAGCGGTGTTTATAGTCAAATGTTCTTTCATACGCAAGAAAAGTGAAAACATGTTTTTATGATTTTCTTTATATTTTCTTTATGTTGTTGTCCACACATGATATCCTGAACTCAAGTATCCCCTTATCCAGTTGTACCAACATCAAATCGTTAAAAATGCATAACTTTTGCATCTTTTACAGTAATTGTGCGATTTTCCTTTAACTGTCACTGACGTGTTTTCCTAATGTTGCTGCTTTCACTCAATCCACATTTCTCTTTGGGTTTGGGTTTCCTTCACTGATGGTCGTTTTGATAGAGGTAACGAGGTACTTGATGAGGAGAACTATAGGGTTGGCAATGATAAAGTGAACATCAAAAAATATAGACCTATATATTTATATCGGATAGATCAATTCAAACCGTACGTGATATTAGAATTTTAAATGAAAATGAGTTGCTGTTTGCTTTATAAATGCTGTTTCAAAATGCCTTTATAAAGCTGATTGAATTGATATATTAATATAGAGATTTTATTGATCGAAATCGATGATTACTCTCCCCCAGCTTCTCTTCCCTCCCCCATCTTCATCTTGGATGTTTATAGTACATGAGAATTTAATCATATATCTTGATCTACATGAACCTGAACTACAAAGGAGCCTACTACGCCTTTCTGAATCATTTTTTTTTAAAGCACAATCATCGTGAGGTTGGAGAAGTATAAACCCAAATTAACCAAGTTGTGTATTCGTGTTACCCAATTAGACCTAATACCCACTTCCAATCTGATTCTGCGTGGCTTAATAAACATGATCAATGTTAACAATAGCAATTGCTGCAGTATAATGTACGCCTATATAGGCCTATATAATACTAACATTATATCATAAATCATTCCAAGCTTAGATTTCCAATCTACTTTTGCAAGACATTGATGAAAACTTCGAGTTTGCATCTTAACAACATTTTGTACTCCTTGACTGAATTTCTCTTTTCTAATGTTTTCATCGAGACGCTCTACGCTTAGAAACATTGTAATAAGCGCTTTATAAATGATACTTCTTGCAAGACAAAGGAAAAGTGTCAGCAGACGGCGAACAATACCACAGGAATACCAGTAGTGTAAGCAGACGGCAAAGCAGAACGCGATGCCGATGGCGAAGTGGAAACACGCACACACACAGCACACACACACACACACACACACACACACACACACACACAAAGCCGTTGTTATGACAGTTCACAAGGCGGCGTGCCATTCTCACATTCTAATCTGATTCTGTGGTTAGCAGACGACCATGGTACTGTATAAAAGAAAGCAACACAAGTATCGCAACCATGTACCAACTATAGGGCTCACACCCATAAATATTTCCCCATAGGGATGTGTGTTAAAAATCAAATTTTTAAAAAAATTCTGTAAAATAGCTGGGAGAAATGAGGTGTTTCAGCTTCACTAACCTGGATAAGTGAGATATACCCTTTCATCCATCAAATTTTCAGGGTGGATTCTTCAGTCCAAATTCTGTCCAGGGGTCTGCAAAGCCGGACTACGAGTTCTTGTCACTCAAAAAATCACCCATTTTCCGTACACGTACCCAATGAAATATAGTCCCCTCATATTCCACCAGAAAAGCTTTCATCTTCCAACCAAAATGCAATTTGTAGAGGAATTGATACTCAATATCTACAGCTATTCAGTTTTTTGGCAAACTACATCATTGATTTTTTAGGTGATCCGAGTATCCTCTCGGATCACCTTCTGTATCTGTACTGATTCTTTATTCTTCTTTCTTTATTTCTTTATTTCTCCGCAAAAGTTGTGCAAGAGTTAGCTCAGAAAGTGCATTGCCTATCAATGTCAAACTTATACCATATATGTATCATGTCGCAAAGACGACAGCGCAAGTAAAATCATAGTGATCAGTCGACCGTGACGTCACTATGACGTCATTATATGAAAACACATTTTCATGCATATCTCATTAATGGAATGGAATTTTTCAATGAAATTTACGTCACATATATTTCAAGTTATGTGCATTCTACTCATATTCTCAAAATTCATCTCTACCCTTAAAACGTGCGCGTACGCGCGCGTTGAAATATTTACATACTTCAATCGAGCTCAAAACTTTTTTGCACACGATTCAGACCATTTAGAGCATTTTTTGAAAAATTGAAAAAATTGGACGGACGCGTACGCGCGCGCACATATGCGCACGCACAGCTCATATGCAATAAAACTTTCCAGTTTTTTCACTTCGATCGGATACCTGAAAAGTCAAGGAATATTTCTACCAAGTTTCAAGTCAATCCGACTCAATATGATGTCATACGGGCCCGTCAAAGTTGAAATTCCGCGCGCGCGTCAATGGCGATATACAGTGCAACTATGCCAAAAAACCGCCAATTTTAAATGCGATTTTACTCGTCAGGATGAACGGTGACCCCCCTTTTTCTTTACATATTCTGAAAGCTGATGAGTTGTACATGTCATGTAATGGGTTGGCGATGCTGAAAAAATGATTAAAAGATATCAAATTTCTTAATAAAGTAAAAAAAGTAAATTTTCAAAATGACGTCATCAAAATTCAAGTTCACTCGAGCGTATTTCACTTATCCATTGCCGATTTTCACCCAAATTTCAGTATGTTGTAGCTTATTTAATCATCTTTCATTCATATAATAACATAATTTTGATTGAATGACGACATCACCTCGTAAAAATGGATTAAAGGTAACCTTGTCAAATTTGGCCAGTTTACGTGTTATCTCTATGGGAGTGCAGTTTTTCTGGAAATTGAAATTGACATGACTATCTTTCTCGAGCACTAGCTCACTTATGCTTTGGTAAATTTCTCCAAGATTTTAATATGTTGTAACTGAGACTTTGGGCTATCGTGAATGTGCCCTTCGTTTTTTTATACCATGTCGGGATCACGTCAAAAAACTTGCTTGAAATTAAAGCTTATCTTCGATGTATTGAAATATTTCTTTCTTTCTGCAACTTTCTTTGCAATACCTCAAGATAGACAGCCCCTATCACCACCATATTTTGCACATGTTTAGTTCATGTTACGTACATTATTTCATGAAATAACAACTACTTGATCGGACACCATCTTGGGTATGTAAATTAGGGTCAAAGGTCATAAATATTTCATCCTGTATCTTAGTAAATACATGTCCTATCTTTCCCATATTTTGCACACGTAAAGACCATGTTACAAGAATCACTTCACAAAATAACCACTTTTTGCTCAGATGCCATCTTGTCTGTGCAAAGTGGGGTCAAAGGTCATATGTACTTCTTCGTGTATCTTCGTTATGACGTGTTATCTCTATGGGAGGGAATTTTTCTAGATGTGAAAATTGACATGATTGTCTTTATCGACGACTAGCTCACTTACCCTTCGGTGAATTTCTCCCAGATTTTAATTTGTTGTAGCTGAGACTTTGCGCTATCGTTATGCGCCCTTTGTTTTTTCATACAATGTTGGAATCACGTGAAAAATCTTGGTTAAAATTAAAGCTTATCTTCGATGTATTCAGATATTTCTTTCTTTCTGCAACTTTCCTGGCAATAACTCAAGAAAAACACACCCTATCACCCCCATATTTTGCACATGTTTAGTTAATGTCACGTACATTATTTCATGCAATAACAACTACTTAATTGGGCAATATCTTGGGTATGTAAATAAGGGTCAAAGGTCATAAATGTTGCATTTTGTATCTTGGTGAATACCTGTCCTATCTTTGCCATATTTTGCAAACGTATATAGACGATGTCGCAGGAATCATTTCACAAAATATCCACTTTTTTTCTCAGATGCCATCTTGGGAGTGTTAAGATGGGTCAAAGGTCATATGTTTTCGTTGCTGTATCTGCGTTATTCAGTGTATACAGAATTTGGTACCAAAGATGGCAGATATGACTCCCTTTTCTAAATGAGAATCCAAACATCACACGGCCAATGTCTCGAAACACAGATGAAACTTGTATGGTCATGCCTATTGCGATCAGGACTCGAATCATTGATTAAAAAAAATCGGATCACCTTAATTTGTCAGTGATGACAAATTACAATCTCTAGTAATTAATTGTTTTCTTCATTTATTTTGGTATCTTTGGTACGAATTTGTGAAGGGGTCTGGGACATTCCATTGTCTTTACGGCTACGGGTGTGAGCCCAACTAGTACACTGATAGTCTTTTCTCAAGTGCCACAATTGGCAATTTCGACGCATTAGGGTTACGGAAAAAAAAAAATCGCTAGCGCGCACACATGCTCGGCGCTCGGACTAGTCCAGATTCTGGACGTTTTTTGATCATTGCGCATCCACCTCAGTGCGCCGCTCCATAGCTTATCGCGCTATCCCCTGTAACCGCTTGATGCCAACAAACCTGTCCGTACGCCCGATAGTGGGGGGCGCAAGGGATTTTTGGTTCAAGTTTTTCCAAAAGCACCAAAATTTGGCACACATGTAGCCCAAACCATACTATTTCGATTTTTGATGGGCGCCAAGATGGGCGCCCTCTGGGGCGGTCATAATGGCAAAATCCAATATGGCCGCCATATAGGTTTAAAGGTCACTTGCATTTGAAAACATAAAAGGGTTACAATAATTAAAAAAGTCAGGTTAAGAGGTTTTCTGGGTCAAGGAATTCGAATCTGAAGTTGTTTTTATGGTCTGAAGTCAATTTTTCCTTATAAGGTCACATTAAGGTCATTTAGGGGTCAAGCCATCGTATTCATAACAGTTTATTGAAAAAAATGGCTTGCCCATGGTCAATATTCCAGGAATGCCAGCCTTAGCAATAGAATTGCAGTTGTAGACGGCTGAAAAAAAAAATCGTATTTCTTGTGAAGGGCGCCCTCCGGGGCGGCATATTTGCAAAATCCAATATGGCTGCCACCTACGTTCGAAGGCCAGTATAACAATTAAAAACCTTTAAAGTGTTACAATAATTTGAAAAGTAAGCTTTAGAGGTTTAATGGGTCAAGAAATTCGATTCTGAAGTTGTCTTTATGGTCTGATGTCAACTTTTCCTTATAAGGTCTCCCTAAAGGTCATTTGGGGTCAAACCATTATATTCACAATAGGTAATTTAGAAAATGGCTTGCCTATAGTCAATATAGGAGGAACGCCAGCCCTGCTAATAGAATTGCAGTTGTTGAGGGCTGTGGGAGAGGGAGGGGAGGGCTTTCTCACGAGTAACATCAATGTATCTGCTTTCGTGCTAAGATTTCAAAGACTAGGTATACACTATGAATTACAAAAAGAACCCCTTTCTGAGAGTAATAAGGGATCTTACTCAGATCCTTATATCACAATTAGATTTGAAGACTTCGTAACCCTTCAATTTCATTTTTAATGATTACTTACGGTATTTTTCTGCATCATTTCAATTATGGCCTGTTATAATATGGCTACACAAGCTTTTAAGTGAGGTTCTGTCCAAAGCTATGGAATATTATAGTTCATGTCACAATCATTCAATTAATTATCTTTACATTACAGGCGCTAGGAGGAAATGTCCTCACCCAACATCCCCGTGACTTCCAAGCAAATAAGTTGTCCCTTTGTTTGAAGAGGTCTTGGACGTCGCCCTGGAAATCGCGTTAGTTGTGACAGCGAAAATAATTTCTTCGAGACGCTGGCATTGCGACAATGTCTCCTCCCGTCAGATAGGCCCTCAATCCCCTCCCCCCCCCCCACACACACACACTTTAAGTTTACAACAATATCAAACTACTGACCATGGCTCGTCTGACATCTGCTCTACATAGTGCATTTTCACCTTCATTCATTCATTCATTCATTCACTCTTTCATTTATTCATTTCATTATTTTTTCCCATTTCCATGTTTTCCACCTCCCAATGCATGCCTTGAAACAGCTGTGGTGCAGAAGAATGAAATTTGGTACTGAGGCATTGCGGAGAGTGGCTGATAGTACTAGTAATTGCCATGTACCTGTGCCATCTTTCCTCCAACTCCACTCCCTGAAGTCAGAAATCACATCACGACCCATGCTGTCACGATTCCAGTAGAAACTCATGTAGCAGCTCAACTTTCTCTGTTTCTCTCTCCTCCACAATCTCTCTCTCTCCGCTCCGATTTCTCTGTCTTTCCCCACTCTCTCTCCTCCTCTCTCCGTGGGTCATTTATCCTCCCCGCTGGTTCTCTTCAAAACAATTCCAAGGTAACCGCTTGTCAACACTGACCACTTGTTTCACTGTCTCATAGCAGAGAGGTGAGTCACCTCCTGTACATGTATAAATACCGACTGCTCTTTGTGTAAAAATGCAGAGTGTATCACAATTTCACCGTCGTCACATCAGTGACTGGCTCCCACAACTTGGTGCAGAGCCTCTAATAAACCACCCAATCTACAATGTACGCTCGGAGTGGCTCGTTGTCCTCATTTCCTATAGTGTACCCGACCTTAAAGTGAGTAGGTGTTGCTTCCACTACACAATCATCATCATACCACTCGCTAAATTGGTGACCCCGTATTACCAAGGAGGTACTAGGCGAGCCTAGTACCTCCTTGGTATTACGAACAACAACGCAGCAATCATGACTGACACGACGTCAACTCCAACCACGCCCGTTGCCTCAACAATGGCTGCCGACACTACTGCCTCTCTGCACCTTGAGATGGATGTTGGACCTCATCTGACCCAACTTTCCTAAGTCCATCTCCCCTTTCTCGGAGCCAATTTTCTGCACAACTCAACTTTGAATCAACGGGATCGCTCCCTTTTCTCGTCAACGGCCCGCTGCCACATCACGACATGCACTCGACCAGCCCGCGGCCACTCCGTCAATTCATTCACCTAAAGGACTTTCCCTCGATCTCGTGCACGCATTTCATCGACACACCTATCGACATTTCAACCACGCTTCTCTGAACCATGTTACGCTTACTGCCGGGGAAATCCATTGTGCCCATGACGAACTGACATTTATTTGACGATTACGACCCCGCCACTTACGCCGGCACTTACGCTCATTTTTTGCACGTCACAACGCAGTCGATGCGACGACATATCGCCCGCCATGCCAACGCCAATCATCTTCGAACATGCCATCGCAATGAGCACGCTGCATGTTTTTGCTCGCCACGATGCCGCCCGGCCGCCGCCCGGCCGCCGTCTACTTCACCCGCCGCACGCCTCGACGGTTCCTTCGGCAGGCACGCACGATCGACATCCACGACCGCCTAATCGCCGCACTGACACCGACACCTGCCAACATCGACCCGCCTTCAACCGCACGACGCCATTCGAATCGCTCGAACTCCCGACACGATACGATACGAATTGTTTAACCGCTGTTGCTTCGACACGATACGAATCGCTCAACTCTCGCAACGCCACGATACGACTCGACATCGCCGACCGTTGCCGCATCGACCGCGCCACGCACTCTCGATCGCCCTCCGCCTAACTTTGGCTCGACCTCGAACACATCGCGCATCGGTCCTACCGGCACGACTCGCTGCTGCCACTGGCCATCTCGCGCTTGCCGACTATCAACATGACATCTCCAGGCGACTCACTGTCCTGTCGAGAGACCGTTGATAGCTGACAATCTGACATCGACCTCGACCATCCGTTCATCCCGACTCTCGTCGTCCACACCGCGTCCTACTGACTACAGTTAGTCTTCGTCAACCGCGATAGCCGGACTTTACCCGAGCACGTTATACTCGCAAGCGATTTAAAGACTCAGTCATATTCAGGACATTCGTATTGGACACTCATTTCACCATTTATATTATGATTTACATTTTGTATCATGTCTGTCAAGTCAGCATCACTTTGCACATTTCAATTGTACTCTGATCATGCTTTAATTCTCTAAATTTCTATGTTGCCTTTCGATATGCGATAACACGGTTTATAAACACTGCCTACAACGACACGCGTCACTTTGCCAGTGATTATTTTTGTATCGTCATCTTGAAACGAAAACATGTAAATTGACGGAATTATTGTGTGACAATTGCAAGGTTTCATACGTTTACCTTATCCCATGTATTTTAATTGTACATGACGCATACAATTCGATAAGTTCGTTGCTTTGAAACGTTCAGCATAATTGACATTTGTTCCGTTCGCATTTCTCGAACTACGTTCACTTTGGCATTGTCATGTATATGATTACATAGCACGTTTCATGCCTTACAACGGTTCACGAAATTTGACATAACGAATGTTAGCATGTACGTTTTTCAAACCATTCTGTACATTTTATAATTTCCATGTGTGCTCTAGCCTCGCTGCATACTTTTACATTTTCTATCGTTCCCATCTCTCTCTTCCACCTTTCGAGACGCTCACTAGGGGGGAGCTACTGTAGCAGCTCAACTTTTCTCTGTTTCTCTCTCCTCCACAATCTCTCTCTCTCCGCTCCGATTTCTCTGTCTTTCCCCACTCTCTCTCCTCCTCTCTCCGTGGGTCATTTATCCTCCCCGCTGGTTCTCTTCAAAACAATTCCAAGGTAACCGCTTGTCAACACTGACCACTTGTTTCACTGTCTCATAGCAGAGAGGTGAGTCACCTCCTGTACATGTATAAATACCGACTGCTCTTTGTGTAAAAATGCAGAGTGTATCACAATTTCACCGTCGTCACATCAGTGACTGGTTCCCACAACTTGGTGCAGAGCCTCTAATAAACCACCCAATCTACAATGTACGCTCGGAGTGGCTCGTTGTCCTCATTTCCTATAGTGTACCCGACCTTAATTAATTAGTGAGTAGGTGTTGCTTCCACTACACAATCATCATCATACCACTCGCTAAACTCACTTGCAGCAGCACTCATCTTCGAAATGATACAGCGCCGCTTGAGCAGATCACAGGGTGGTTTCTGATGATCTGCTCCCACGCTATGGCGAGATGATGCCTACCCTCGTTGACGCTGGCTGCCCCATAAACCTTGTTGCTCATCAGTCCTTGCTGGACATGAGCACGATTACTAAAGTACTTAATGTGTCAGTGAGCTCTGGTTTGCTGACCCATACTACTTAGGCATTTTGCATGCCACACCAAAGCAAGCCTGAAGCAATGTCGCACCCTGCCAGAGCCTGATGTTGGGCTCTGGAAGAGAGGTATGCTGTACAGGAAAGAGCTAAAAAGGCCTTTGTCTTTTCAATACCACGACCCACCCGTAACTCCCTCAGATCAAAGGGATTTAAAAAAAAAAGAACACTACCGAAAATGTGATATTATGCTCATCCGTGTGATTGTACACTGTTTTCTGAAAATGCTTTCAGAAAACATTATGTCATCCTATGTAAGGATATCTTTGCGTAGATCGCTGTTGGAAAGCTGAAGGGTTGTGAGATCACAATTCCTGTTGGATATTTCCGTCTCGAATGGTGCTCAGGATGAGTTGTCCGTCCCATTTATTCTTGGATATCTGTACGCTGATAAATGAGGGCAGTTCTTTATTTTGCAATCTTAATTTTCAGGAAGCCGCTACGCTCTTCCAAGCATAATTTGAGATTTGAGTGGTGCCATCACCATCTCTTGTCAGATGACTGCACAGTGTTGCTGCGCAAAAAAAAAAAAAAAAAAATGTTAAGATTATTTTCTTCAGGATCAGTATCCCATACAACATCAATAGGTGTTCAGTTTCCCTAGTTATTTGCGCTTTCAGTAAAGAAACGGTTTCGTTTGATAAAACGAGAATAAAAAAAGATAAGAAAAATCCTTCAGCTGAATTGTCTTCACCTACTTTGATAAGATACTGCCATTAAAGGACTTTAATGATCGAATTTAGTTAAGGTCTGACTGGATTGAGGAGCTCGATTCCCTGGAAGATTCGGCCATTGCTTCCTTCACTGAAGAAACAGACGCTGTCTTATCAAGGAAGAGCAGGCATACACCAATTTCAGCAGGAGGAGAATCATATCGCTTGCCAGCTGGAAAGTTATATAATTGACCATGAAAGGTGACGAGGTGGCTAAGTCGGTAGCGTATGGCTTGCGGTCTAAAGACTTGTGTTCCGTCGCGGGTACGAATCCCACTTATCTCAAGTCTAGCTGAGCAATGGTGTGTGTTGTCATACCGTCCCCTCTAGTAGAGTCCCAACGCTTGGATATAAAAAGTGGAAGTCCCTTGTGTGAAAGAATCACAAACCCAGACACATGAAAAGATCCCGAATCGGCATTCCGTTAATCGGAAAACTCAAGGTGCATAAACCGGTAAAGTGGTCCACCCCAAGTCCATATACTGACCAGCTAGTTGCATACGGGCTATCCAGCTATCTCGTCAGAAGGAAAAACGAAGACAAAATAAGATTAGGCGTGTTTATTACCCTCTTTGCCATTGCACCCTGATTCCGCACCTTGGAATAGGATGGCGGCCGTATTTAAGTAATATATTGAAACAAAGAAAGGAAAAGCTGACCAGAAACAATTGATAAATAGTGAAAACTTTGGGCAAAGAAAATGAGAAAAGAAAACGAAACCAATGGAAGCCCGTTTTCTGTGCTCAAAGATTTCAATATATTTATGATATCTTAAATAGATTTTTTTTTTACTTTATTTGTCATAATCATTATTGATATGTAGTTGGGTGGAACCGCTCTTGGCCCTAATTGACCAATGAAGGAGTATTGAAGAGATGACAAATGGGACAAAATAGTGGTACCAGTGAATTGCACTTGAATGCTCACAGACGCCATTTCGAAAAATGCACAAAATGCCTGATTTGACCCTTATTTGACCTTGAAAGTGACCTTGAGAGGTGATAGTGACCTTGAATTGCAGAAATGATATTTAGAATCACATTATCTAACCCAGTAAAATCTTCCACATGGGATTCATAGCATTAATCAACCTTTTCAATTTGTAACTGCAGTTGACCTTAAACCCGGATGGCAGCCATATTGGATTTCACCAATATGGCGGCCCCAAGGGTTTTTAGTCTTGGCGCCCATCAAAAATCGAGAGTATGGTACAAGGGACGTATGAGCCAAATTTGGTGCTTTTGGAAGAGTCTGAACCAAACGACCTATTTTGAGCCCTTAGGCCCCCAACTACGAAAAAAAAAAAACGTCCAGAATGGTTTGACAGTGCGTAGGTTCAAAAGTTCACATTAGGTATTATCTCTCGCAAGCTCATTGCGTATGCATGAAAACTAGGGATCGATCACAGAAGAGTTCTGTGGGATCGATCGATCTGCAGCCAGCTGTGTGTGCATTGCACCGTGAATACAGTGCGATCTACAACATGTACAATGTACCATAATATGTATCATAATATGTGCACAGAGATGCCTGTGTAACACTCGAATGTTTTTAGATTGATTGTTGTGGTACGCGTGGACTTGTAGGCGAGTGTCACTGGGGTCAGGATCACGACGACGATAATCATGCGAAGTCACCACTTGTAACACTTGTATAACTGAGTGTTACTATATCGTATAACAGTTAAGTAGAATTTGCGATGACAGTCTCAGCTGGATGACACAATGATAATGATGACGAAGAGAGGAGAATGAAGTCCAGTTCAGCCAGAATGTATATCTTATTTGTAGTAATACAGAAACTGCGTGAAAGTACAATCTCAACTTGATATGGACACTTGGCACTCCCTGGTATGCTCCCAATCGGGACTGGAGTGTATCGCTGATATCCCTCTACCGGGTGGCAAGTGTAAGTTTGGCTGAACAAGAACTAAGAGTATGGATTTACAGGGACATTTATACTAAAACTTATGAATACATTATTATTGACACTTTGCATAAAATGAAAGGGGAGATTATTGTTTACTAATAGATATGCAGGATATTTCTACAGAAGGCAATCCAAATTTTGGAAGGGGAAAGTTCTTATACCATATTTGGTCATGAGAGTTTATGAATGAACTCACTATTCTGTAGTAGTGGTCGTCAGCACAAAGGAATGTGCTGGTCAAGTGTTTTAGGGAGAAGTCTAAACAAAGGGGCTCATAATCGGTGGGTGGCATGGGTCAGTGGGGACTGACCACTTTCCAAATAAACCAGTGCGTCGTTACTGCGTCATAATGTACGGCAAGGACGCTGAGAGAAGTGAGGAGTGGGGAGAAGGACATAATTTTGGATCTTACACCTGTATTTCTGCACAATACACCATATCACAATAAAAGAGCGTACAGTCGTACGCTCTTTGAACACAATGCAATGCGATACTTCAATGAATCTGTATGCACTGTTGCACAGCTGATTCGTACAACGTTTTTGACTGGCTGAAAGTTATGTTTGGAGTCATCATTCTGTAGGACCTACTTTCACGTGGTGTTTTGGACTTTGTTGTGCCAAGATTCGATGATGACTTGAATAATATTCTTGAGATTGTAAATGGTGAGCTACAAATCGCCATCTCGCCGATGTATGATTTGTGATGTGCCGCTTCTAACGTCCAAACACTACATAAAACTCCAATGAACTCTGTGAAGGTCGTGAGATGTAGACTTCAAGAAAAGTTGGAAGATTTGTTTGGCGATGTTACTGTTGGTCAAGGGGATCAATATGTTGTTGTTGATGTTTTTTTTTTTTTTGGGGGGGGGGGGGGATTGTGCCAATCATATTCATGAAAGGGAATAATTTGGTCAATTATTCTTCATAATATTGTATGATGAAAGTTTCAGAAATTAAAGAAATTCTTTATTGACATAGGTACAGTCTATTTGTATGCACCTTTTTTCACTATCATCTGGCCCAATGTAATTTTGTAATGTAAGCTCAGGGCTGTTGGATGTGGGTTCTATGAACCGGTACTATGGTATACAAGATATCAAGCATATTCAGGGGTGGTGGAGGTGAAGGGGATACATTAAAAATTTGTTGTGCAAAGTTTTGAAGTATATTAAAGGAACCGGGAAGTACCTTTTTTGTTTGTTCTTTTCCCCAAATGTTAGTAGAGAGCAGTCTAAATGTAAAGAATTGCGCTAAGTTTGTACAACTTTTATTATTAATTTTCATTACCACTTCATGTACTGGGCAGTTACACCGAAACTATTGACTTTGATAATGCCTGTAACAGAGACAATCAGACCAATATCTCTGTTGTAAGAATACCCTGCCACTCAGTCTTTCGTTTATTAGTCTTCATGATAATAAAGCTGAAGTAAACCAAGATGAAGACGCTTAAGGGTATTTTTGCTACAGAGATATTGGTCCATTTGTCTCTGGCATTACAGAAGTGAACAGTTTTGGTTGAATTTCCCTTCTGCATAAAAATGTTCTTTCTTTTAAATCATACCTGTATTTGCTCAAAATAGTAGCTACATTTATACATTATTATAAGTATTCATATCAAAAGACAGTCTCAGAGCAACTTGTTTGTTTCTAATTCATAAACATTTAAGGGGGATATCAGCATGAAATTATGCTTGGGAAATGTGTGGGCCACACAACACACATAAACGCATACACGCATGTGCACACACACACACACACACTCACATATTAGCCATTTAATTAAACCCCCTATTAAACCAGTATTAGTACAAATCACATCCAAATTGAAACATTGTACTTGTACTTTGTACACATACAGTGTACAGCTGTACAGTGTAGTAGACTTTACTTTTTTTCCACGTTTATGGCAGCTGATTATTGGTAAATAAGATTTGATTTTTTTTTTTTGTAGTGTTGAGGTGTGGTCAGGAAATGCATCATTATTTTTTCACTGTTGTACTTTGAAATACACAATGTACAGTGTACATGTACATTGTACATGTGCAATACATGTACTGTTAAATACACTGTGTAGTCTTCAACATTTCATGCATAGTAAGTGCAGACAGTGAAAGCAAATGGACTTCTGATAGTGTAATTTGAACATATGTATAATTTGTACATTTTTTAATCACATTATTTCTTATGCCTTTATTATAAAAAAAAAAAAAATTGGCCATGATGGTAAAACTGTTAATGTTGTACCAACTACCAAGGAAGTTTCAAAGCTAACATCCCACTCCCAACTGTCAATAATGAATTCAAAAAGTTGTCACTCTGGGAAGGACGTTCAAAATAATTCCTCAGGTGTATTAGTGTCTTTAAAGTTGGATATTCTATGACACCAAATACTCATAAGGAACTGAAATTAAATTTTCTATAGTTAATAACAATATTAGGCATATTTCAGTTGTTTCTCCATGCTCTTGAAACTCCTTCATTATACACTTTCATACATGTACAAGTACTGTATTATACAATACATTTACTGTATATTCATGATAGTTCATGATCATTGTTCAACAACAGTGCATTATTTCAAACAAAATACATTGTAAACTGTTTGACTCTGAATTTTGATGTCAGAGAAATAATTTGATATGTCACATTTCAGTCTGATTACCATGTGTAGTAGACTCTCATTACACATCAAAAACACAGGATTAACACAAACTGGTTACAAGTTATGACAAAGAAGTCTTCCTGGTCCCAATGTAGATTTTGTTTTTTAATTTGTTGTCTTTTACAACAATTCTTGGTCAAAAAATAATTGCTTCGAAGTTCGAAAAGAAAATAAATTTATTGCTTCACAGTTCAAACTACAGGTACAAATGTTCATGTGCATAAACAGAACTAGTTTTATTTTTTATCAAAATGGGCCAAAGAACATACTGTACTTCTCATGACTGACTTTGTATGTAAAGAAAGTCTATGTAAACAAATTCTTGGTAGTTGTACAACTCAAAAACATACTCTACACATGTGTACACTTGTATGTATGCATAGATGAACATGCGATGTACAATTACATGTGCTTACTAAGCTACAGTATGTGCAGACAAACGGCATAACAGTTCAATTTTCAAACACCAGGAGTGCACCTAAACACCCCAAACACTAGCCCATTCCCACTTGGCATAATTATTGTCCATGTATGTAGGCCCACGTATAATTCACTTCATCACAAAACACAACCTTGAACTAAAATATTTTAACTTTTCCATAATTTTATCACAATTACGATATGTACCCATCAACATGTCCAATGAAATGAAAATATTCACGCCTAAAAAACAAAGTACAGCATGAAAAGTAGGTGTGTACATTGTATTTGCTTCTATGAACAAGAGCAAGGCACAGTAATTGCAGTGATAAAAAGAAAATTATTGTACATGTAGCATGGAACTGCAAAAATTTAGGTACATATGTACACCAGGAACCAATGTACCAACCACTCACCATTACAAACCTTAAGGAGGAAAAACACTCACAGTGGATTCTTGTTTTAAAACAATCATATGAATTCTCTAATAAACAATTTTCAAAGCCCAAAGGTACAAGCTACATGTATACGTAGCATTTTTCAGTTTAAAAAAAAAAAATCTGAGCTACGCTGTACAGCTGTACATGATTCTTCATGTTACCAGTATATCTGATAAGGCCTGAAAATTGAGTACTTTTAAACAGTGGATATAATCGTCTAGATCACTTGGGCATCCACACAAAACCGTACTGTGTACGTTGCTTACATCAACGCCTAGGTCATACGCAATGGTTGCTATTAGAACTCTGATTTCACCATCTGGTGCCGACATGCTGTCCACAATTTCTTTTTGGATATCAGTTTCCGTGTTCCGGTGGTACATATAAACTTATTAACATACCTGTGGCAACCTTCTGGAACAGTGCTATAAAGGTCGCATACACATCACTGCACATTTTTCTTATCATCCTTTCACAACATGCAACATGGATCGTCAAGTCATCTGTCAACCACTTGAACATTTATCTAAATCTCTTGTAGCAGACTTGACAACATGTTTTATATTTTGCTTGTCCGGCAACTGATTTACCCACACATAATTGCGAAGACCAATTAAGTTTTCGATGATACCGCTACGCACATCTTTGGTTGCTGTGGCTGTCGGGGCAACAGCGGGAACTGACGACTTGAGTTTCGATCGTAATTCGCCCAATTTTCCATACGCTGCTCGAAATGCTTTTGGTGTCTCCAGATGCAGTCACCCTATTTGAAAAATAAGAAAAAAAAACAGTAAGATAAAAAAAAAAACATTTTCTTCATTGTACATGTGATTTTAATAATGCCTTACAATGCATATTGCATAGCCATAAGACTGCACAATTTTAATCTATATGTGAAGTATGAGTACATTTGCATACTTTAAGCATGTTCCTATTTGAATTTTTTCTCAATGTATGCACATGAAGAATTAGTTTGTGGGCCACAGCGTGTGTTTCGGTCGCTCCTCTGTGCAGAGGAGCATAGCCACCGAGACACAGGCTGTGGCTCACAGACTAAGGCAGTAGGCCTATGTGTAATTGCATTTGTATGCGAGAAAGTTACAGCAGTTACTGTACTGTACAAAACAATTAAACCAGTGCAGTTACGGTGTTAACAATTTATCACAATTACACAGGATTTAACTCAGTACACCTAGGAACACTGACAAGAGTAGTAGTATAGAAGCCTGACATGTGTTTGTACCCTACCCCGCCCAGAGGCCAGACATTTAACTACATTTAGTTTTACAATCCTTTTTTTTTATTCAACTAGGGGTCTACAGTTACAGTTTGTAATTCAAGACAAGAGACACTCAATGAAAGTTGTCTTGACAAATCATTTTTAGAAACTGGATTAATGAATAGCTTACCACTTTGTCACGCAGGCCAAGATCCATAGCCCTGCAGCTCATCTGGTCCGATATTAAAGACCTCAAAGGCATGAAAACAAGAGCCACAGCTTTCGGAGAGTCTGGTCCGTCATGTAGATCTAGTTTGCGAAGAAAATCAACGCATAACGGTGCAGCTTGGAACACCACACTATTGCCAAAACCAGTCGGCAGCATGGGCAGGGAGATAAACAAATCATGCCCACGCACGGATGAACGAGTGTATATAGGGACTTCTGGTTCTGCTGCTGCTCCCTGAAACCGTCAACGAATCCAAGCTTCTCAGCAGCACATTGAATGCTCTTCTCAATATCACTGTCAGAAAAGCGACGCGCAGACGCTGATGTTGAATCATTGATCATGTAAACAAGATTTGGAGGAAATATTTGAAATGCTGCACAGATTTTGGTCGGAAAACGCAAGACTCAGAATCAATACGAAAACCACATTGCACAAGCTGTACACGCGATCCGGGGATCCCCGATCGAGAAGTAAAAGCCACCTCGAAATTGACATATACGATAGGTCACGATGCTTTAAATGGACGAATATCTGTTCTATTCGTATTTATCAGATTTTTCATTTGTAATTTCTAAATTCTTTTTTTTTTTTTTTGCTGAAAAATAGATTTAAAATGTTAATAATTGTGACATTTATATTTTAATTCATAACAGTTATGGGAACGAGTATAATTTAGTCTTAATCTTACGCACGGTTTATGGACGTTCTCAGTTCATTCTTTTCTTATGATCTCTAAGATATATCATTTGAGCAATTTTTAATTAAAAGAAATATAATTTGGAAATTCCATTAATTTATGTTGAGATTAATACAAATATTTGCGTAAAATACGTATGTTATATTGGTAAATGCAATGTACTTGTTTTGCAATAAGACTACAAGATTAGAGATCGATCGACTTTTTTTCGATCCCGCAAATTGTCTGGTGGAAATGATTGATGCGATCTCATCGACCAATCAGGATGCTCGAAATGAATTCCATTAATTTATGCTGAGATTAATACAAATATTCGCGTAAAATACGTATGTTATATTGGTAAATGCAATGTACTTGTTTTGCAATAAGACTACAAGATTAGAGATCGATCGACTTTTTTTCGATCCCGCAAATTGTCTGGTGGAAATGATTGACGCGATCTCATCGACCAATCAGGATGCTCGAAATGAATGAGGGGGTGGGGGGGGGGGGGCAACTCTGCCCGAAATATTTCGGGGAGACTTGGCAAACCAGACTGGACTGTTTTGGAGGTCGAGATGCGTGCGTGCGCGGCAAATTAATACAAGAGCGTACGGCGGGGCATACGCGTGCTGTAGCGGTGTGTGCGCGCGGTAAAGGCCCGGTCCCACTGCACTTACGGATGCAAAGAGGATGTAAAACGTAAAAAATCTTGCCATCCGTTGGAAAACGCTACGCATCCGCTGTGTACTCATCGCATACGTGTTTCATGCGCTCTATCCATTGAGCATCCGTCCGTTGTGATTTCATCCGCGCAAAAAGTTTTAAGCTGCTTAAAACTTTTAGAACGGATGAACTTCCGCCGTGTACGATGTAAATCCGCGACATACGAGCAACAAACGTTATATGTCCGTTATCATCCCCTTAAACGTCCGCTGTATCCTCTCTGCATCCTCTGGGCATCCTCACAACTCACATCCGCTGCAGCTGAAAACGGAAAGAGGGAGGAAAGATATTGTACGTGGAACGTGTATACATCGTTAATAACACGGAAATAGAAAGGATGTAAGCGTATGCATCCCGTATATAAAGCATTTAGAACGGACAAAGCGTTTGTTTCTGTTAGGCGTACGTGATGCATCCGCTTCATCCGCTCTGCATCCGCTCTTTCCGCTATGCGTCCGTTTCGCAATTATCTCCGGTAACCCCTTCGGAGCTGTCATCCCCTTCCATCCGCTTTCATCCGCTAGGCTTCCGATGAACATCCGTTTAACATCCCCGCTACATACTACCCACGTCCGTTCTTTTTCCGTTCTGTTTTCGCCAATTTTCGCCAATTTTGTCAATTTCTAGAGCGGATGAAAGCGGATGGAGCCATCCCCGAAATTTTGCTCGTCCGCTGTGTCCTTTCTGCATACGTTTTGTGTCAATCGGCGAGAGGGACCGGGCCTTTAATGATCACACAAAACAGTCCAGACAGTGGACTACGCTCGGACGGATAACCCCAACGTAGCAATTTTCTGCGCCTGTCCCTGACTGATAATGTTCGAAAGGATTATAGTTTCTTGCAAAGTCATTATGCGCTCTTTAAATAATTTGAGTCTGAATCACTTTTGTTTGTTTATTTGTTTAATAGATACTTTATTTTCTGCAAATCCAATCAGCAAATCAATATACATAAGGCACATAATCATGAACATGTGCGAAATATACAAAATAAATTCAAGCAGAGTCGTTTGACTTGCGTAAACAAAGATACAAAAGGTAATTAATGACACAATATACAGTATGCATGTCTATGCAGCGGGGATTACAACAATTATAATTATGGAGCGATTATGCTGAGGGCCGCCATTGTAAGCTTAGCTTGAAAAGATGGCCGGCCAGGGGAAAAGGTAGGGACGTATACTAGTTTCGTAATAATATAATACAATACAATACAAATTCTGCTGCGAAGATAACAGGGGAAAATAAACTCTGATGTGTGATGGTGGTGGATGTGTGTGCAAGTGCTAGAAAGTGCACAAGGGCAGATACGCTGGAATGTAGAATAATCGAATTGGTTTGCTGGAAGAGGGAACGATATACGATGTTGCTATTTGGGAGACCAACATTAATCATATTAATTATTTGTTTTTAATTTGTATTTGAAGTATACTGTAATAAAATGTGCTTCTTTAAGTTTGCTTTAAATGAAAGCAAGGAGGCATACTGTTTCAACTCCTCAGGAAGAGTGTTCCATGTATCCGGACCGTGATGTCTAATCGACTTTTGAGCAAGCAGAAGCTTTGGATTACTTAAATGAAAATCATGGGAACGACGGGTTGGGTATGAGTGAATATGGTCATTGGTTACTAAGGCATTATGAAAAAACGGTAATAAATTTCGAGTGTGTTTATACATGAATATGGCAGGTAGGTATATATGTATATCATGAGCCTTTAAAGTTTTTAGGCGATAGAATATAGGATCAGTGTGAGCCAAGAAATTTGAGTGTGTGCATATACGAAGAGCCTTTTTCTGGAGAATAAAAATTGTGCTTAATTCAGTTTTGCTACAGTTGCCCCATACAATATCGCAGTACATTACATATGGTAAAAATAAAGTGTTACATAACATTGTTAAAGTTTGATCATTAATCAAATACTTTATTCTCCTTAAAACACCAGTTGTGTTAGATATTGCTGTAGTAATATTCTGGACATGAATATTCCAAGTTAAATTGCTATCTAGGGTCACTCCTAGAAACTTGGTTGAATGTTTCTCAGCAATGTTTATATCATCAATATAAATACTTTTAGGAAGGATGGGTTGGGATTGAAGAGTATGGAAATGTATAAAACATGTTTTATCAATATTCACTGAAAGCTTGTTACTTCTAATCAATTTCGAGATATTGCCTAATTTCATATTAAGTGTATCAATCAGTGTTACAATATCCTTGTGGGAGTAAAAAACGTTAGTGTCGTCTGCAAATAAGATGAAATTCAAACAAGGGGAGGAATCGATGATGCCATTTATGTAAATCAAAAAAAAGGAGGGGCCCGAGGATAGATCCCTGAGGGACACCACAATATGACACGTTAGAATATAATGAGTGACTACAATGCAACATAATTGTTTGCGATGACTTAGATAACTTCTGAACCATGACAAAGTAATCCCTCTCACGCCATAATTTTGTAATTTTTCAAGTAAAATGTCATGATCAAAGTGTCAAATGCCTCACTAAGATCCATGAAAACTCCAATTATATGTTCTTTTTTAGTAAGCACATCAGTAATATTATCGACAGATTTGATTATAGCATAATCGGTAGAAAATCCTTTCCTAAAACCAAACTGATTCGCATTCAATATATCATTTTCAATCATAAACGAGTAGAGACGCTTGTAAACTACTTTTTCTAAGATTTTCGATAGAACAGGCAACAATGAGATGGGTCTATAATTTTTCACCATTGATGGATTTTCTCTTTTATAAATAGGGATAAGTTTGGCGATTTTAAAAGAGTCTGGATACTTGCCATTAAGTAGGAGTAGATTGAATATATGGGTGAGAATGGCTGCTAGGGGGTAAATTATTTTTTTTCAACAAATTCACCCTCAAATTATCAGGCCCACAGGATTTACTACATTTCAGAGATCGAACAGTATCAATAATTTCAGATTCATTAATTGGAGTAATAAACAAAGAATTTTGATTATATTTTCAGGTAGATATTCTTTATAATTTTTGATATCATTTATGGGAATAGATGCTGCTAAAGAAGGACCAACATTAACAGAAAAAAAATTGTTAAAGATATTTGCAATTTGGTCAGGATTGGTAATAACATTATCATTATGAGTAATACTATCAGGACAGCATAGGTTTCTTTTTGAGCATTTCATTATCAGTCCGCCAAAGAGCACTTTTATTATCCTTGTTAGATTCGAGTTTATTTGAAATATATGATTTACGTGAAACTCGAATTAAAGTAGTTAATTTGTTTCTATATGTTTTATACCTTTTCAAATTTTCAGGAGTGGGTTTTCTCAGAGATATTTTATAAAGACGGTTTCGAGTAAGAATGGAATGTATAAGACCTTGAGTAATCCAGGTTTGCCGGGCTCTTTTCCTTCCATTTCTTTTGGTAGTTAAAGGAATATGTTTGTCATAATAATCTAATAGTTTTTGTAAAAAAAAAAAAAATCATAAGAAGATTTAACATCTTGGAGTTCAAAGACGTCATTCCATTGTTCTTCAAATAAATCTTGATTCAATGAATTAATATTTTGTGGTGTTTCATTTCTATGCATTTTCAAGTATTCTTTGGGTTGGCGACGTATTGGGGTTGTTACAGATTTATCGTTAATCATAAAAATCTGTAGATGATCTGATATATCTGAATAAAGAATGCCGTTCGTGCAGGTTTCCGTAATAACATTAGACAGTATATTATCTATTAATGTTTTACTATGGGTGTTGTTGTTTATTCTGGTGGGTTTATTAATGTGGGGATGGAGTAAGTTGGAAAGTAATATGTCATGGAAATGGGTGGGTTGTAATAAATCTATATTGTAATCTCCCATCAAAAATATTGATTTTCTCTCTCCAAGAATTTCATTAGCACATTGATCGAAATTGTCAAAAAAGATTGAATATCATTTTGAGGAGGACGGTAAATGGTACCAACTATAATATTTTTCTCATTATCATTTAAAATTTCAATATATAAAATTTCTGCTCCTTGAATATGCAAATAAGTTCGAATTTTGAACTTAATTTGATTATTAACATACATGGCAACCCCACCTCCTATGCCACGCTTTCTGTCATTACGAATAAAATTGTAATTTTCAATGCCAAATAGGTCCGGGGAATTGGAGTGCAACCATGTTTCGGTAATTCCTATAACGGAAAATGGGAAATCATTGAGGGAACTTAGAAATAATTCAAACAATTCAAAGTTTCTATTCAAACTCCTTGAATCGAGATGGATTAAAGTAAAATTAGCACAAATTTGCCTTATTGACAAAAAATTGACTGTTAAATTCATTGATAGTGAAGTACTGACTTGTGTGGTTGACTAGCTGTTGGTCATCTATTCCAAAATCAGAATCCATTTACAATGAGTGACATTACGTGATCGCAGCATATCATGGTGCAACGGGAAGTGCAATGTAGATCGTATACACGGGGTGTATACGATGAGGTGCATCGGTTGTGCTGTAACAAACTATAGAGGAGCGCTTGAAACGAAATTATTGACATGATCTACAGGACTGCAGAGCATAGACACACAAAAAAAAAACAAATTCAAATAATAATTATGCTACACTTTAGGGGTGACCTAGCAAGTAGTGTAACTTACACATAATAAAAAATAAGCAGTATCATTATGTCAATACAATCTCCTTTCTGAAAGAAATGTGTAATTTTTACAATATTCTTGTTTGACATTAGAGTTAGTCGAGATGGAATGCGGGTGAAAGAAAAGAGGAAGAAATAAAGACAGACTCCAGAAAACTTCAATGCAGAACTTAAAAAACAAACAAACTTGAAGCATTTCTTTTCGAAAATTGATTGATCAATAGTGCACATTCTGTAGTGATATCACGAATTAAATTGATATTACAAATTCGATATCTTGATATTACAAATTAAGTTCATGTACTACACTTGACATGATTCTTCAGAATCAGAGTTCTTAACATCAGAAATTCGATTTTTGAATATCACAAAATGAAATTTGTGATATCAGAAAATAACTTTAAAAGGCAAAACGGCTTGCCATAGGCCCAAAGTTGACCAAGGTCAACGCCATTATACAGTAGCGAAATGACCATGGTATAAAAAAACTACCTACAATTTTGTACACTTCATACTATGCCATTATCTAAATTGTCCTGCACAGACATCCATCTGCTTTCGACTGCCTGTGTCACGAAATGTCAATAAGTTTTCATCTCCGACTTGCCAAGTCCCGTGGCTCTATAACCACACAACCTAATACAATATTTCGATTTCATGATATAAATAATAGGCTTATAGAAATTCGTGTTATAACAAATTGTCTTAGTGATTTTTGTTTTATTCATTTGTGATATCACCAATGCTAGTTAGTGATATCTAGAAATTCGAATAACTGATTCAAAAAAGAAAAGTCTTTTTTTGTATCAAAATTTCCTGGCAATTCCAGCATTAGTGTTGTGCAGGAATTCATCTGTGAATACACCGTTAGTTTTGAGTAGAAATACACGGGATATTGGAGCGTGAGCTTTTAAATGCAAAAAATTCAGCTATGAATCCGAGCGTTAGTTTTGTGCAGGAACACACAAAGAATTTGGGCGTTAGTTCTGTGCAGACATTCATCCGTAAATTCGATTTTCAGATGTTATCTTATGGCATATAATACTAGTAATTAAAAAATAAGACCTAGGATTTGGACAACCCCGTCATTCATTTATAGTGATTTGAGTTATTGTTAGACGAATCGATATAAATCAATCGGTTGACAATATGTCTCAAATTCAATTCGTGCTATGCTGTCAATTCAGGTGAACCGATCATTTCACGAGTTTTCAAATTTTTGTATTAGGTCATTCTCTTGCTTTTAATTTCATACATTCTTTATACTAATCAATAGCTGCCAAATAATTTCACCTGGAATCCTGTAATTCTTATCTAAGCAAGAAAGTTGCCCTAGAATTAAAAAAAAAAATGGCAACACATCACGAATTCATTTAGTGATGTGTTGGCAATTTGCCGCTTGGCTGCAAAAAATGCACACTGCATCCTACTACTACAGGAGAGACAGCTCCTAACCTAATATGTGCAGCTGATCACATGGTGTCATTTGAGTTCCAAACGAGTCAAGCGATTTTCTTCTAGAAACCAACGAGGCCCACTGTACTCTCAGATAAAAGCTGTTCTTCGGTACCTAGCCAAAAATAGCAGTCTCAATCCGTGCCTATTCAAGCTTTAAAAATCAATTTTATTGCCGCATAATATGCCAAGCATGCCCTTAAAAATGTTCAATTCTGACTACTTAACTCTGTAATGAACTACAAAATTTAACTTACTTATCAAAACCAAATATGATTTGAAATTGTTGTTTTTTTCCATTACTACCACCAATTTAACAGCGCTTAAATCAGGGAGGTGGGAAGAGATCCCAACGCAATTTTTGTTTGCTTTTCTCTCCCCTCTTTGGAAGATACTCTCTCTGATCTTCCGACTCAACTCCTCCGAGTTGCTTCCCACTGCGCAAATTAAGAGAAGGCCCTCCCGCAGCAGCATGGTGCAGAGAGCCCAGCTGAGTGGGGTTGCGCGAGGCGCTGTCGCGCTCAGGTACAGCGCCCCGGCTGGGCTCGCTTCGCTCGTCCATTACAGCTGGAGGACCTCGACAAAAGGCTAGCATGGTGACTTGATCTCGCCTATGGAAACCAAGAAACTTGAGGGAATCTGGTATTTTGGAGAAAACACTGGTCTGTATTCCCTACAGAGATAAGTGGCAGAAAATCTCTTGACTTGCCATGACATCATGCGATTAGTACATCAGTACATATCGGGTTAGGCGCTGTCTCTGCTGTAGGTGCTGTGTGCATTTTTGCAGCAAAGCATCAAATTGGCAACATATCACTACATGAATTTGTGATATGTTAGCCAATTTTTTTTTTTGATTTTATGGTAAATTTCTTGCTTTAGATATGAATTACGGGATCCCATGTGAAATACTTTTGTTAGTCATCGATCAGTGCAAAAAATATTTGAAATTGAAAACAAGAGAATGACGAAATGCGGAAAAATTCGAAAACTCGCAAATCGTGGAATACCATCTACTTGTATAATTTAATATGCAAATTAGCTCATTTGCTAATTACTATATTTTAGATACTTGGATCATATTACATCGGAAATTGGTGTTGCGAACGGATTCCTCTTACCAAAAAAAAAAAAAAGAAAAAAAAAACCCTCAAAAAGATGTATTTCCCATGTTTTCAGGCTTCCTGTATCAAAATTAGCAATATCACATATTTTGCATATGTTAAGTATGTAGGCCTAATTATGCTAATCGGGCTAATTGAAAAAAAAAATACCCGAAGTTTCCAAGGTAGCAAACAAACTACATTTACTTCTACATCCTTCTAGAACACGAATAAAAAAAAAAACCACCAAACAAACAAAAATAAAAAAACAATAGCAATAACAACAACAACCTTGCAGTTAACAACTTTTCCAGGCCACGTACATGGTCTATGTCACCGTCTAATCGACTATAATACCCAATTTCGGGCAGACTTTCATGACACGATATCGTTTTATGTCAGTTTCCAGTTTCCTAATTTAGCCTACTGAAATACTTTAACGTGTTATCGCACGCCCTTATGTAAATTTAAATTTAACGATTACATCTTGGATGAGAAATACCATGTTTGGATAATCCTAAAGGCTGTGATTTATTGCAGCCACTTTGAAAACAACATTACCACACTGTTTGCTTTTAGATTCTGGCGGTCTTGATGATTATGACCCTGTTTTACTTGACATGGGCATTACAAGAAAACAAGATTGATCATGATGGCATGCAATGATACAAAAATAATAATACCCCTTGTTCTTCATCACTACAGTAGAATTCTAGAAGCGGAAAATATGAGAATGGTGGACATAATTACCCCAAGCAGTGTTCGAATCTAGTGTGCACTGCACATGGGTAGACGTAGCTCACAGGGCCGAGTTGTTTGATGAATCGAAGTCGCTGGAATTCGGGTGTATCAATTATCATCCGACAGTAACGAGGCAGCTGTATATTCCCATACACCGGGTCGTTAATAACCTGTCATTTGAGGAGTGCACAAGGTCTTGGATTTGAAAAGCAAATCATCCTATCAAAGCAGCTGTCATGTGACATTTCATACATAATTTCATACGGGTATTATGATAGACGTTTCGATTGTCAGGTTTTTAAAAGTAACGTGCTGACATTAAAAAAAAAACAAAAAAACAGAGATGTAGCGTATTAAGTCTGGCGAAAAGTGGTCACTTCACGGTATTTACTGTTCAGTATCTGAGTTGCCCGTTTTACACAAAGGGCAGCGAAGTACTAGTAGACCATGATGTTGCAAAACATTGTGAATACCCTCCAGTGCGCTGCGTAACTACTATAAAGCCCTCTCACCTAATAGCATTTGTATAATGTTAAGTCTTGAATCATACGGACAAGTATGTTATTGAGCAGTAAATTTACACTAACGTTACGAACTAAAATGTGCGTCATTTGTTTTATGGAAAGGTTTCACTATTTTTCATTTACCTTTAAGGGTAAAGTATCAGTCAGCAACATGTAGAACTTTCTCAAAGGGCACACTGAAGACGGATCTACAGCCTTCTTCTGGAAAAAGGTTCCGCAGCTATAGGCTGTGTTTATGCTTCCTCTTTTTGGGTCAAAATCAGCGTTTGATACTCGTTTAGTTCAAAACACGGTTGCGTCCTTCCTCACTTTGCTTTAAATGCCGTTTCAAAACGTCGTTTCAAAACACATCATGCGTTAAGGATCGGTGTTTCTGACTAATCACGTTTCATGGGGAAGCATAAACCAGGGAGGTGTTACAGAGATGGAGTGGCAACTCTTCGTAATTCATGCAAACACATGTTTGGGTTCAAGGCGTTACAATGGGATGTCTAGCATTCCATTACGCTTTGAAGTCATGCTCGGCGCCGCTCTGGTTTGCAAGACGAAGTTCGGAGACGAAGAACGCATTTCACCTTTCGTTGAATTGCAAGTTTTATTTCACCGTAAGATTTTAAATGAAATACTCGAATTGATTTTGAATAGTTTAGGAAAGAATTCAATATTATAAACATGTATTTCTAGTTTCTTCGTAATGCGCAAATCAAAATGAAATGAAAATTAGGCCCTCTTAAAAACCTAATATTTTTCTATAATGCGCATAATTGTGCATGTCAGTTTTTTTATCTTTTAATCTGGGATATTTTGATCTTTCAAATACAGTACTCCGCTAAAGCGTATTCCAGCGTGCTTTTAAACTATTTGCTGTTAGAATTGTTAGTTTTACACTGCATTTTGGTTCGCTGCTTCAATTCAAGTTACACAAATTCATTGTTGCCATCACATTGAAAGAGAGAGCGAATTGCAGTAGGGGCAAGTATTTCTAGATGTGAGAGCGCTTGTCCTGATTATTGATGCTCTCTTTTGTCAAAGCACATGGGTAACACCTGCAGTTGAACGCATAACTTCTCGGCGGCGCCGCGCATGACTTCAAAGGAGAGCAGTAGTTGTCTCTCCTTCTCTAGCACCTCCCTGCATAAACGCAAGTCACATCCTATATGGCCATTTTTACAATCAGTGGTGTAAAACACAGTGTTGGCACTAATTGGTGTATAACTTTCTTGTACACTGACAGATATGCATCATTTTTTCTCATAAACTTACCACCCACAGTGTCTACCTTGGGTACCTTAATGAACTTTCCTCTCTTTTTCTTTCAGATGTAGCAGGCACTTACATGCTTGAAATCCAACACTTCTGGTTTACTCACTCTGACATAGTATTTTTGTCAGAGCTAGCATATTGAATTGTTTATTCCTTTTCATTATTTTTGTTGTTGTTTTGATAGACAGGTATCCAACATTAAGAACTATTATGTTTACCAGGTTCTGCTTTGTCTTCATTAAAGACTGAAATTGTCCAAACTTTATGTTTCGGAGGTGACATTTTCCGTTAACAATTAACCCCTCTTTTGTGTTAGCTCTTGTTCACAATTATAAAATTCAACTTCGCTAATTTTCATCAAAACAGAATAGTAATCAATCTCACTTAACTTTGATCCAAAGATTATTTAATTCAAATAACTTATCATTTTTTGGTGAGCGTTTATAAATTTATTTAACTTTTCCGTTAACATTTCTGTCACCTCCGAGACAACAGATTTATGTATTTGTTTTTTTTTTTATTCTTGACATCAGTTATACATTACATTTGCAAAAATGTAACATATCCCCTCACATTATCTCTGAAGGAAGGTAGTAGAAATATAGCCTGTTGTTTTCATTTCGGAGCAATTTACAATTTTCCGTTAACACTTGTCACCTCCGAAACAATTGTCACCTCCGAAACAACAAGCATATTATATTTGATAATTTCTCGAAGACAAAGCAATTTTGTTTGATTCTGTCCAATTGACAGGAATCTCTTTTGGATGAAAATAGTAATATGGCAACAGGAAGTGAGAATTTTCTAGAGATTAATAAAAGATCTAATAAAAACTAAGAATTACTGTTTCGGAGGTGACAAAACACTGTTAACAAGATTTTTTGTTCATTTCTGTTGAAGAGAAACCATACCATGTACACCAATGGTTTCATTTATTTTAGTAACATAAGTCTCAAAGTGGAGAAATCAACTAACACACTCTCACTCTTTTTTTTATCACTAGACTGTACGTTCTAGGGCAAATTTACATTTTTTCACTTTTTTAACAATGAGAATGCACAAAATACACCCATCTATTGTATATATAATATTGTAATCAAGATCAATTCTCCTGCTTTAGTTAAGTAAACATATAGATGCTTTCATCTTAGAAACTTGATTTCCAACAAGCAATTTAGTTGTGAAGATCTGCCAATCACAGCTTTCCATGTAGGTTGTTTTTTTTTGTGTGTGTGTGTGTTACGGAGGTGACATTGTTTGTTAACACCATATTGTTATGTGATAGTGAAAGGCAAGACTTCAGTTCCTTTTCACTATCTATTAACATTTTCTAATACATTTAATATCTACAAAATTATCACAACAGAAGTGACTTTTGTATACATAGCTCACCAGAATTCCCTTAATACCAAAGTGATACATGTGGCAGTTCATGCATGCCCTAGTCCACAATCTTTTAAAAAAAGAATGTTAAAAAAAAATCATCAAATAATCAAACTCCACAAAAAGGACACATGCCTATAGCTGGTGCACAACTTGTTTTTGCATTCTTAGTTGTTGTTTTTCCGTGTACAACGTGGTAATCATGAACAGAATTATGTGATTTTTTTCTTTTAATATACATTTTCCAAGTTGAACCAACTGTTTATGACATTGTATTTTTTAAGATTATTTAAGTTATGTGACAACTAAAGTGAACAGAGGAACAAGTCCCCAGGACTGGAAAGGGAAAGATGTTGCGACACGGATTGTCGCCCCTACACGGATTGTCGCCTCCTGCTCGGGGCGACAATCCGTGACGGGCGTTGGCGGCACGGATTGTCGCCCCCTACACGGATTGTCGCCTGGCGACAATCCGTGTAGGGGGCTGGCGGCACAGATTGTCGCCCGCCCTCGAAGCACGTTTTGCTGGGTAATATCGTTCTGGACATAATCATTGAAATGCTAACACATAACTTACATGGCTACATCCATGTAGTTATGTGACAACTAAAGTGAACAGAGGAACAAGTCCCCAGGACTGGAAAGGGAAAGATGTTGCGACACGGATTGTCGCCCCTACACGGATTGTCGCCTCCTGCTCGGGGCGACAATCCGTGACGGGCGTTGGCGGCACGGATTGTCGCCCCCTACACGGATTGTCGCCTGGCGACAATCCGTGTAGGGGGCTGGCGGCACAGATTGTCGCCCGCCCTCGAAGCACGTTTTGCTGGGTAATATCGTTCTGGACATAATCATTGAAATACTAACACATAACTTACATGGCTACATCCATGCAAACATGCCATGTAAAAAGTCATGGTGAGGTTTCAAGGAAGTGTGTATGTGCGCTTGCACATGATAATTTAGTGTCCGTTTGTGCGTGCGTGCGTGTGTGTGTGTGCGTGTGTGTGTGTGATATGAAAGAATGTGTTTATTATGTCAGTTTTTTTGCGTATGTGTTTTTTAGCTGCGCGTGGGGAGGGATAACTAGTAAGCTGTTGCTGGCATAAACGTTGATATTGATTTTATCAGCAGCTTTGAATTTGATGAGTTTGTTTGGCAGATTTGTATGATTATGAATTCGGAGCGGAGCTTGCGTGCGGGCAGATGCTGCTTTTCTGCATACGGTCCATTATGTCTTATTTATCAACATTGGGAAATCGTTTCATCAGGAAGGAATGTGGTATCGGTTCGGGTGTGCGTCGGTATGTGGAAAGGGGGTTACATTTCGTTATTGCAAAAGTTTGTTACTCTGAAGGCTCATTCGTCCGAAGGCTCATTATTCCGAAGGTTCGTTATTCCGAATTTCATTTTTTGGATCAACGAGCCTCTAGGTATAGGGAATTGTGTGTTTCGGATATTAAAATGAAGCCTCGGAAAAAAACGAAACTTCGGAATAACGGAACCTTCGTGTGTGTGTGTGTGTGTGTGTGTGTGTGTGTGTGTGTATGTATTTGGGTTGGTGAATGTGGGTGTGGGATGATTTAGGTTTTGTTTAATCAGGGGTTGGTGGGTTGGGGATTGGATTTGAAGAAGGATATGGTATGACAGATGTTGGTAGGATTTAATATTTAGGATAGATGTAGGCCCTAGATTTGTTTCGGCTGGGGAGGGGAGGGGGTGGTCGGGTTTTTTATGACTGATTTCATTCTAGATTCGTGTAATGTATTTGTATTTTTTTTATGTATATGCCCTTGTAAGTAAGAAGGTGTTACATGATCCAAACCAATGTATTCAAGGAATATAGGTTTGGTAGGGCCCTACATGTCAAAACTTTCTCGTGAAGAAATTGTTAGTAGGGTTGGTCTATAATCGAGTTATCTTTGTTGAAGTGAGATTATTTGTGGTATGAATTGACAAATGGATTTGTTTCTGTTTCGAATTGCCATTTGTAACTTTTTTTTTTTCATGTTACACCCAGAATGAGTCGATTTATGAATGATTTGAATGAAATCAATGAATATCAAGGAAAAAAGTGTTGAGTTGGTTTATTTGCATTATGAGGATTTGTTTGAGTGTTTGTTGGTGTTTGTTTGTATTACGTATGTATTAGCGGTGTGCAATGGCAGTTCGTTTGTGCTAAAATCAACTAACGATTGACAAATTTTTTACGGCGTGTGGAAATTATTCGCTCATGCATAAAGCATGCCAAACCTATTCTGGGACAAAGAATAGTGGTATGGACGTTCTAGTTTATAAGACTGATGGAAGAAAATGACTGCAGTGAAAAATGAACAAAGACAAATAACATTTGGGGAGGGTACCTCCCTCGTATGTATTTTCTCTCGGTCTCTCTCTCGCCTAGCCTGCCTCACCGCTGATATTGGTTCACACACCCATACTATTTTTAGATCAACGCTGGTGTGAATTCTTTAAACACGTGCTCATACACTCTGAAGGCGTTTGTATTGCCACAGTAGCGCCGCTATATTCCACATACACACGTAAGCATACAGGCACACGTATACACACAGACAAACAAACCACTACCACTATGACCACCACACATGCACAGTTTCTACATACACTTATTGTATTATTATACTCCAAACACACACACATACACACACTTACACACACACACACACACACACACACAACAAATCATACACATCACATACCATGCAGCTCTCAATACACACACACACACACATACGCATAACTTACCAGTCATACCCATCCCACCAAAGCTTAACACCGGAGGAACCACCCCGAGCCCGGGGCGACAATCTGTGACGGGGCGACAATCCGTGTCGCAACAATTTTTTTGCCAACACGGATTGTCGCCTTCGAGGTCAAAAACTGGGAACTGCACAAGCGTCACGGATTGTCGCCAGGCGACAATCCGTGTAGGGGGCGACAATCCGTGCCGCCAGCGCCCGTCACGGATTGTCGCCTCGAGCAGGAGGCGACAATCCGTGTAGGGGCGACAATCCGTGTCGCAACAGAAAGATCCAAAAACAAGATTTGTAGTTCTATTTCAATATAATTTTGATGAGGTGTTTACCTTTGTTATTATGTTTTATCTTAGAATTTGGCTTTAAGTACTGGAATTTCAAGGAAAAGAAAATGGTTTCTTAAAGGACAAGTCCACCTTCATATACATGTGGATTGAGTGAATGCAACAACATTAGTAGAACACATCATTGAAAGTTTGGGGGAAATTGGACAATCCATTCAAAAGTTATGGGTTTTTTAAGTATCTGCGCAATCACTGCTGGATGAGACGACTACGACAGTGTATGATGTCACATGCTTACAACGATATCAGGAAAATATAAGTTAATTTCACAAAACTTTACTTTTTGAAAAAAGTGCACATTTCTTCAACTTGCTACTGATGTATTTTAGGGCAATATTATTCACCCTGCCTTCCAAAAGAGAGAAGTCATGTGTACTTTTGTTATGCAAGAAAAGTGAAAATACAGTATGTTGAATTTTCTTGATACTTTCTCTATATCCTTGTACACATGTGACATCACAAGCTATAGAAGTCTTCTCATTCAGCTTTGACTGAGCAGAAACTTCAAAAATCCATAACTCTGGAACGGATTGCCTTACTTTCCTCAAACTCTCACTGATGTGTTTTACTAATATTGCTGCATTTACTGGGACAACCCTCATGTCTATTGAGGTGAACTTGTCCTTTTCCAGTTTCGGTCCCTTATAGGTTTATTTGAGAACTGTTTGTGTCCGGGACCTTCTGTGAAGTTGATGGGTAAATTACTCAACAAAAACAAATTTTCCCCTCAAGTTCACAGAAAAGCATTATGCTGCTCTCTTCAGCTGGGAAACACAAACTGTTGTCTTAACCAAACTGTAAAAACCTGTTAAAGATTAGTATGAATTACAATCTCAAACAAAATATGAGCTGGTATCCATTATCATGAAAGAGAATAACTAAACAAAATAACAAGTAAGAACTGAAGAAAGAGCTTATATTTGAAAATTAAAGCCATGAGGAAAGACATGAATGTTCACTAAATAGTTAACACCTGAGAAGTTGGGTTGTCTCTGTGTTGTGTCACCTCAAAAACAATAAAACGGTTTTTCTTATCTTATACTTTTTACTCTCAAAAGTGACTAATATGCATGATTTGCAGGTAATTTTCAAGCAATTCAGAAAGATACGTAAAATATATTTTAGTATGTCAACAGTTTAAATGAATCTGGTGTATAGAAAATTTATCCCAGATGAAGCAAACACCTTTCACCAGTATTATAACATTTGTATGGTGGCTATCAAGGATGATGAAGAATTCATGAACATCCTTGAATTAATCTATTTATAAAACTATGTGCAAACAAAAACGTACACAGGTCAAATAAGAATTTTTGCTTTTGGTATTCATACCATATGCCCCCACCAAAAAAATTACAGTGGTACCCTCCGCAACGATAACTTTAAAGATAGTGAATCAATCTAAAATACAATTTGAGGGATTGAAACTATAACTCATTGCCCACACCTTACAGAAAACCCCATTCAATTTGCTTCAGAGGTCAAAGAGAATTGAGGATTTTTGTAGAGCATGTGAGGAATCCCTTCCCTCCAAGTTCTGTATATTGTGTTTACACATTAATATGCAGTTCCAAGAGCATCCAAGTGCTGAACTCGGAAGAATCAGACTCCTGACATCCTTTATAACAATCCACATTTCTTTGATATCACTTAACCAAATTGACTGGGGCTTTCTGCAAAATAGAGCTAAGATGTTATAATTTAAGACCCCAAAGTAGAATTTAGCTGATTTAATCATATTGGGTGCTATCAATGCAAAAGTCTAATTGTAAATTTCTTTTGGGGGGACATACTATATGAATACTCGAACACAATGTTAACATTGAATGTCACCTCCGAAATAAAGTTATTCTTCCCTGGTGTTGTGGAATAAAATATTCTGAGAGCAAAGAAACATTACTAAAATGATCATACACCCTCATTTCAATTTAAGGTAGAAAATGGAATGCCATGTTTCTTCAGGTTACAACATCTAGCTTATGTCCGTCATATTCTTACTGTAAATGAATATTTCAACACAATGTTAACATAGAATGTCACCTCCGAAACGAAGTGATTCTTCCCTGGTGTTGTGGAATAAAATGTTCTGAGAGCAAAGAAACATTACTAAAATGATCTCACACCCTCATCTCAATTTAAGGTAGAAAATGGAATGCCATGTTTCTTCAGATTACAATATTTAGCTTACATCCTTCGTCCAAATGGAAGGCAAACTACCGGTATCCATGCTAATTAATGAAGTGTAAAAAAAAACACTTGTTCTGTGTGGTTTATCTGCTTGAAACAGGAGTTAATTTCTTGTTCTCGAGTTATAATTATGAAAAATATTGATAAAAAGAAGAAGTTTTTGTGTTATTGTCACTTATTCTCAAAAAAGTGAGTGTTAATATTAATGTCACCTCCGAAACATTGTAATATGTTAAAGGGATGGTACAGTATTGGTGGAGATGAGAATTTGGCTGTTAACTTTTTGCAAGATACCAAGAAAACACTTATGAAATAGTACAGAGCATAACATTTTAAGAGGAATTCAAAGTTTATCTGATGAAAATCGGGTTTGGAATGACTGAAACATCCAAAAACAAAGTAAAACAAAGCGATCGTAATAAAGTGTGGGTCCCACACTTTATTAGAATCACTCTGTTTTGGATATCTCAGCCATTTCAAAACCAATTTTCATCAGATAAATGTTGAATTCCTCATGGAATTACATGCTCTTTCATATTTTATAAGAGGTTTCTCACTACCTCACCAAAAAATGTTAGAAACCTGAAATGAGGTCTCAACCAAAACTATATGATCCCTTTAACTGTCACCTCCGAAACATCCATGTGTGAAAAATCCAAGTTTTAAAGAAATGATTAGAATTTCATTTAACCTACATAGGAAGGTAGCCCTTCTTAAAGACTTGTTATAGTAAGAGTTTGACCTGGCCTGCCCTCCAATAAATAATTAAAATCTTAAAAATTACATGTCAATTGGTATTTTTAGCAAAAATTTATAAATCTCAAGTATTTTTTTTTTAAATTCACTTTATATTCAACCCCCAAATAGTTTTGATTCACAAATTATATATTGTTGTTAACCATATAAACTTTGCATGGTGAAGTTTGACTACAGAGTTTTGTCAATATGGTGCAATTCATGAAAGCAAAATTTTGCTTAAATTTACTTCAGGTGCCAGGGATTTCCTTAAATTACACCAATAACCCTTCAGCTTTAAGGTCTGAAATGTTATTTTTTTTTTAAAATTGAATACTTTCAAACAGGAATCAAACAGAATAATGAAAAAATATTTTGTTTGAAATTTTGACCCTCCGAGTACAAAAGTTACACCACTGATCGTAAAAAAGGCCATTTAGCGTTAATTAGGCTGTGTCGTCTAGCTAAAAGACTAATAGGGCTGAGAAACGAGGTGATATATATATATATATATATATATATGATAAATATATATATATATATATATATATATATATATATATATATATGTATATATATATATATATGATATATATATATATATATATATATATATATATGATCGTAAAAAAGTCCATTTAGCGTTAATTATGCTGTGTCGTCTAGCTAAAAGACTAATAGGGCTGAGAAACGAGGTGATATATATATATATATATATATATATATATATATATATATATATATATATATGTATATATATATATATATAATACAGCTAAGGAATAGCTACTGCCGGGTTACCAGTTAGAATGGAAAACCACGACGTCATTAAACAGACTTCCCACATGAGGGGATGTAAGGTGCAAGCACTGCAGGGGTATTAAAGTGGGATGGATAGATGCAGCTGACACAAACTGTGACTGCATGCGGTACATCCCTTCTAAAGTATCCCACCTTCTGTAAGATGCCCGTTCCTGAAAGACCTCTGCTTCTAAGAAAACCTGACTGCAGCAAATGACATTGCCCTCCATTGTACTATATCTCGCCAGCTGTCCTAAGTGGAAATAATAGTACTCGAAAGAAGAAATGTCTTTCATAGATTTGTCATTTCGATGTGCAAAATGAAATCTAAAAGGAGACAGAGAGACAGAGATTGATTAGCACAGGTTGACTTAGCCCTCCGTTAAAAGGTTTACCTTTTTTAAACTTTAAACGTCACTTATGGCGTTGAACGATGAACACCTACCTTTTGGGAAGCCATTGTAATGCTATGTCGGTGACATCGTATGTAGAACAATGTATAAATTAAGTGCCTTCTCAGCGGTCGATTGTCGCATTTAACTCTAAATGTGGCACGCTCGCACGCCTGACTCAGTCGACGGCGTGCCAACTTTGCATATTCTGCTCAAACCCACAAACTCGCCAAAACCGATCGATAAATAGCCAGATGCCACAGTACAATGAAATCGTTTGTCGCTATTCCGTTCCTTTCACATATAGATTGTATTCTATGTGGTGATTGACCAGCAAGCAGTGTTTCCTTCTGGATTTATGTATACATTTTAAGTTTTTGTCACTGCTATGTTTGCAAAATTCATGCATTTACAGTAATGTAGCTACTGGTCATTTGAAAGAAAAACAGGAATAGATTTGTCAACAATTAAAGTCAAAGCAGGCAGGGCTTGGCACTTTCTTTACAACTTTGCTCACTACATGCCGAAATTTTAACAGAAATGGAGAAAAATTACATAGTTTTGAAAAACAAAATGTTTTCTAAAAGCATAAATGGGTTGGTGTCTCAGCATAATGTGGTACACAGGGGGTTGCCACCATGGCACATAAAGAGTTAAAATGAAATGTCGCAGTGCTACTGTTATGAACGCAAAATTTGTCACCAGGGCGACATCCGCGTCATCACGAGTCTGCGCAATGATCGCAACTCCTCTACCAGTGGTTGCGCAGCGACGGCGATGTTATCATATTGTTGTCATCCCTTCGCACCTTTTAGAAGAGAAGAGAAATAAATACTGTTGAATCGATATAATTCTATCATGTCCATACTGAATCAGGCTGAGAATTTGGTACTGAGGGCAAAAATTTCCCATCGTTGATCGTCCAGTATTCGCCGCAATAGCTGCAAGGTCCACTATACATGTATATTCTAAGATAAGCTACTTCCTGCTTATTACTTTTCTGAGAAATTAACAATAACTTACTACCGCAGAAGGTTTCTTCCAAATTCCTATTATGAAAGTGCTCGGTCATACTATAATAATGAAGATTTACCACATTTGCCTTATCACATCAAACTCCTGTGATATGCAGACTCAGACCTTTAAGGAAACAGAAGTACAAGACCTTTTCACCTTACTCCTCACCATTCTCTTTGAAACCTGAAAGAGTACATTCATGTAATAGGACACATTATGTCTACACATAAACGTACGGTTGCTCACTACTCGATTTTTAATGGTGTAGATGTAATTCTGTGTGATTTCCTTTATTTTCTAAAGGACTGTGTTCGCAACTTTTCCCACACTTTAAATACTTTATAAGAAACACAACGTTCAGGAAAAAATGATAGATGCCTTCACACTGAAGATCATAATAGCAAAAATTACTCCATACCTTTACTAATGAACATTTGTTAGGAAGACTGGTCTCATACAATTCCATCACAAGACCTTTCATGACGGGCACTAATTTATGAAATATGATCCAAGGTTATATCTCTGGCAACCTGCTGACAGCAAACAAACAAAAAAATATATATATAGATCAAGCAGGTGCGGAAATTACATGCGAAGGGAACTCACTTTAGCAGAAGTCACGGAATGTAGTTGGGGACAATATCATTAATTACTATTGAGATCATGGCATTGTCCTCTTCGCTCCTGGGGGTGCGTTTGTCTGTATATCTGCATGTTTCATCTGTTGGCGTGTGTGTGTGTGTGGAAATTTGTGCACGGGCCTAATCAAGCTTGAATGCCAGAAGATATTACAATTGATTCTTGAATCGAATCATTTACCCATTCATCGACACAGGTCATGTTGTACAGAACAGGGCTTGGGAAAAACCCGCTGTGAAAATGAGTATTGTACTGTTAGCACAATAGCATGTGGGGTCTCGAAAACATGTCCGGCCTATTTCTTCCAATTCATAAGATCGGCATGGCATGTACACGATGTATAAGGCTAATTATTGTTAGCACTTTAGTTACAAGGTCGCAGGAAGTGCCACTGGGTTAAAATTTATTGCAGAGTGCGTGTACTGTTTACAATTCTGTTTTCATAGGTTATCATACCAGTGATATAAAAGTCATCGTGGTTCTTCAAGGTTAGGTCAAAAATGTGTAAACCTATGTTGTATTCTATATGTTTGTTATCCATCTAACAATCTGAAAAATTGGAGACGTTACTGTTTATGGTATTCTTTCTCATAAATTAAATCTTATTCGAGGTGAATTTATTAACCCTGTAGATATCAATGATTTTAACATCGTACCACCTTTCCAAGCAGAATGTTGTGATAGTAATATACAATAACATGATATTAGAAACCATTAAAAAAATGGGCTTTAGAATCTTGCCAATCTGATTGGCCAATTGTCATGCATTGATTGTTAGTGACCCATACTTTCATTTCATTTCATTCATTTTAATATTTATTCCATCTCCAACAGAACTTGTAAATATGTTTTTCCTCCCACATAAGATAATTATAAATACATGTATATGTGATCATTACAAAATATGATAAGTGGAATTTATAGACATATAAATGACAAGGTGAAATGAAAAAAGCAAAAAAAAAAGAATAAAATCTGAAATTACGAAAATACAGGAGATGGGACTTAGCCATGCGATCGGTAGAATCCGAACGCATGGCTGTAGTTTTGTATAGTTTAGTAGGTGTACAGGACGCATGATGGGGGGAAATGGTTGTATTTCATGAATTTTAAAATAATACGGGCAAATTTCATAACACAAATAAGGCACAGGCCTAATTCGTGGATCAATTAAATAGAATTGGATTGGATGCTCTCGTCTAGGAACAGTCTAAAACCCACTCGCTGCGCTCGCGAGTTTAAACAGTTTCAAAGTTAAACTCATGCATCCAATTTTCACAGTTCCACTATGTCCTGCGCATCATTTGTTATGTTGATACTGTTAAATATTTTGGGGTACTATAGATATACATATATTGTGGCACGATCATATTTTGTATGTATACATGGAATGATAATCATCTCGAGCAATCGGATGCATTCGCCGTACATTGTATTAGAAAATTCAATACTCCAAAAATGTTGATTAATTTATATTTCTTGTATTTATATTACTTTGAGTCACCCCATATTGATTATTGCTTTACGGCATGGGGAAGTTGTTCTAAAAACCAATGTGCAAAAGCTGCAAAGGATGCAGAATATTTAGTATGCGCAATGAGTGCTCGATGTTGATTGCTTTACACCCCAGCACTCGCTGTTAACCGCATTGAACTGGCTCTCTATTGAAGAAGAAATCAAGCAGTAATATTTCATACCAACCTTTAAATCCTTCGTAAGCTGGTATACTAGCTTATTTATACTCTTTGATTACTACTTTTGCCAATTACTATAATACAAAACGGTACACACTACATACTATTCTTTGTCTCATGCTTTTCATTCTCATATTGATAATCTAACAAGATTAACTCACACGTCTAAAGTCTTTTAGATAGTATTTTCTCAAAGTGTTGATATTAAATTCTTATACAATGAGATTTTCATTACGATATATCACATCATTAACCTATATTTATTATTCTACAGTATCCCACTGAAAAGGTGCAAAAACCCCTCTCAAACCAGATCAATTACGTATAGAAAAGAATCGGATGAAAATATTGCATTGTTTTAGAGTAATTCAGAACGGAAGGAATCGAAGATGCATAGCTTCAATCATCACTGATAAGGCTATGATGTTTCTCTTAATAAGTTTTATAATATTATAGGAAAAGTGTTCCTTAAGTTAAGAAGAAAACATGAAGGAAAAACATTTGATTACTAAAGGTATTATTCGTTCAATGAACATCCGCAATATTGTATCAGTTAGCGGCTAAAATTCAATGCGAGATTTTGATTATTATAGGAAATGTGAATGAAAATAATATAAAAGGTTGTTGCACGTTGATACATGATGTGACTGGTTAGAAATATAAGGAGAATATGTTTATGCTGATTACGTATAGCACTCACTAACAATGAAGATATATCTCCCGCTTTTAATTCATTTTTCACAAATACTGGTCCTCAACTAGCTTCTTTCTTAATAGAAATAATAAAGCAAATTCACATTTTGCTTCATTTCATCATCCGTACTTTTCTTTACCCCAACAGATGATGAGGATATTGAAGATTAACGTAAAAAAAGTACATCTAGAGGGCATGTTGGGGTGTTTGTTTATTGAAGAGGATAATAAAGCTAATCAAGGCACCTTTCTCGTAAGTCTTAATTTTTTCTCTCGTCACAGGTGTAATACCCCTATTCTTTTAAAATATATAGCCAAAGAAATTCCAGTATTAAAAAAAAATGACCATTATGTTTTGAGTATATAGCGTCCACTATATGTGACCGTGCATCACAAAACAAATAAAAAGTCGCACCCCTTGATTTTACATGAGGACTTAAGAAAGGTGAAATCGGTGAACAGAGTCAATTTTTAGTTTTCCATATTTTCTGAAAGAGCTATTCTTCTTATTCTTGAGTTTGGGATCATAAATTGAATGGCAAAATGGGTTTTCAGCAGATTTCCTACAACCCTTTTTTGGTAAAGTATTGTGATCAGGTTCTTCTTAGAAGCCCCTTTCAGTTCTTGAAAATCCTTTGCACCCTCTTCACTTTCAACTCTAATAACTTTTGAAAGGATGACGCTACTGCCCCGAAAGTTGATATTTATCACGGTAAGAATGTGGTAATAGACCGAGTTCAATTTCAGCTTAATCTGATAATCCCTTAATTGTTGGTGGTAGAGTGGTTAACATCTTGTTTTTGTCCCATTCATGGCACAGGTAGTACGGCATAGTAAAATTAAGCGCTTGAAGAGACCCTGTACTTCAGATCCTCTTTTCTCAGTTCACACTTTCCAGAGTGTGTGCTTTCTTTCCAGTATTTATATAGGTTAAGAGAATCCATTTGAATTGAGTAATGCATCATTTTAAAGCTTAGAGTCTGCTCTTTCAGAATCTGCCCTTCCATGTCTGGCGACTTTTTGTTTGTTTTGTGGTGCAGGGTCACATATATACTCCCTAGTATAATAAGATTTCTGGGGAAAATTATTCATAAGAGAATTTACTGTTTTCTCTCCATTATACCAAATCAATTCGGTTTCAGAAGGGGATATTGAACCTGCCTGTAAATTACTCAATTATTTCATACAAATCACATGCCAATAAAAATGATAGGAACATTTGTGGATCTTTCCAAAGCATTCGACATAAATTTTCATGATATTTCAATTTATAAGTTATAATGATATGGTGATCGGGGTTTAACACTTTCGTGGATTATTGATGAATTATCTTGTAGGAAGCAAAAAGTATTACTAACATCCTCAGAATCTTAAAATCTAATATTGTTTGTGGTATAGGCCTACCTCAAGGATCAATTCTGGGCCCTCCACTGTTTCTAATACATGTGTGTATTACATAGATTATATTCTAAATACACTTACATACCTATATATATATATATATATATATATATATATATATATATATATATATATATATAGATAGATAGATATAGATATACATATATTACAGCAAGTAGTACATATGGGGTATAGTATATTACATATGATTTTACTTCTGACTTTTCATTCTTTGCTCTTCGTTATTGACAAGCACAACATTTCATCACGTCTAATGTCTTGTCTTCACAGGAAAATACACACTAGGAGAGGATAAACTGATACATGTAAATATAACATAAGTACACAAGGAGCAAATTGTCATTAAACTTGACGAAAACCAAATATATGGTTTCCAATAGCGCAATAAACATTTAGCTTGGTAGATTATGAGTACGTTAATAATTTAGAATTGAATCATCCATAGAATGTATATAAGATCTTCATGACATTAGTTACAAACATGATAAATAAAATTTTCTATGTAAACACTCTTAAAAAGAAATACGTATCATGTAAAAGCTAAATTGATCATCCATTGTTTTCTACTCTTCTAATGCCATTATATAAAACTTTGGTTGTCATTAATTTCCGGCAAACAAGATTAGATTCTATGTTAGTGATACAGAAAAGCATCACATGGACTATCGAACACACTGATATTTGTGGGTTTTTTTTAGTAAATATCATAGATCCAGGACTTTACTCCATCGTTGCATCAGCTACCTTCCATATGTGTTTTAATTGATGTTCGTTAAAATAGTTACGTTCATTCGTGTCCTACAGACAAAGAGAGTCGTTTCACTCCTCTCCCCTACGAGCAGTATCTGCCCGGCATGAAAACAATAACTTCCATAACAGGAAGAATACAATGGCTGTCTCTTAACTAACTCAAGCATTTTATTTTCAATCTTGCAGGGCATTCTAGTTTCATGCTTTGGATTCCCTCCATTGTATCGGGCTCGATGGGGGGTTTCGAGGGGGGTAGACTGTGACACGGGAGGCAAACATTTTGGTAGTAAACAGTGGCGGTCTCCCCATCTATAGCTGCGCGTCCAGATCTCCCGCAGAGGTTGTAATGTTATATTGTCTCGCTCTTGTGATCAAGCTGCTCTTTGTCCGTAAAGATAATGATCATTCATTTTGTTTTATTCTCCTATGGGTTTCGTACTTTCATAATATATGTTATACTGTACTTCACAACTATGAAATTCATGTAAGAATTGACTTTATACCAGTGTAAGTGCGCGAATTGTAAACCTCGTATGACAATGAGTGTAGATGGTAGCGTGGTATGCACAATCACATTGGGTGGTAGAAGGCTTATAGGCTAACGGTGTATCATGTATTCTTTCTTATGCATGTGAGGGGCCACATACATACCCAAGAAAGAATACATGGCGCATCGTTAAGCCTTTTACCACCCAACGTGCTACCGCCATGGAAGTCTTCAAAGATGTCATCACAATCACACTCTTACGAGACTAATTACCAAGTCCATACTGTGATGTGTTGTTTGTATGTCTTAATTTTATTGGTAGCAAATCCAGACAGCCATGAGTTTTCCCATGAAAACAAAATAATGGTCATGGGTGATGGATAGAGAGAATGAGACTGGTGAACTTCCAACCAAGACAGGGGAGTCCAGAATCACTCATCTAAAATGCGACACAACAGTGTTGCAAGTGTTCTTTATAGGAGTAGGTGGCAGACGTACACATAAGATTTAGGATATTAGGAGTATAGGGCAGGTTAGATTCGACTAGAGAAAGAATATTCGCAATTTTACTGAAAGTTCGTTGGTTCTTTTCATTTTGGGACAAACAACCCTTGTTTCATTTCCAGGTTAACAAACCTCTAGAATAACATTCGTTTTTTTTTTTGTTTTTTTTTTTTCAGTTTCACGTAGCTTCACGACACCGACCCCTATTCCATTTTCGGATTTTCGAAACTTTTGAGTTACAAATCGAAAAAACGACACAAATGTTCGAATCTTCGTTTTGTTTATTTTTAAGGTATAGGGCATATGCTCTTTTAGGATTGATGCGTAATAACAAACATTGTCCTTGGTATCAACAGAAAACAAAAGCCCACCTTCAAGTCACATATTAATGCCATTACATTTTTGACATTTTGATTTAAAATTTCAAGTGCAGACTAACGATCTCTTGAGCAAAATATTAGTCACTTCGTTATTACGTCTCAATACCACAGAAAAACTGCTTAACATAACAATATATTCCTGATGGTTGTGTCATATCAAGACTTTCAATAGTTTTATCACTGCATGTTTATTATAATAGTGATGTTTGAAATAGTCCTGGGATAGCGTGAAAACTTCTGTATCAATAATGATCGAGGAAACGGTAGGCCGGGAGTAGACCGCAATTTACAAACATATCACGATTTTATTTATTTATTTTTATTACTGGATATTCTCGACAGTCGAGACGATATTTCCCACAGCTGTCGAAATAAAATAATCAATCAGCCTGGATCCGAGCAATAATAAGAGGTGTTTTGATGGAATAGTTGATAGTAAAATAAGCGTTTTCATATATAGAAATATATACATATATATATATATATATATATATATATATATGCATATATATATACCATAAATGAAACATGAATACCTGTTCATGACCACCCAGTGCTGAAATGTAAATGATATAATAAACAATTTCTGGAAGCACTACCAAACAAAGACGAGTTGTTTGGTGTGTCACAGCTGCCGGAATTGGGGCACGTCGATGATTCACCGGTAGTACAATAAAATCTGTCGACTGCGTTTTCCAAGGTTGTTGATGCCCATGTACGAAAGAAATTTACCAAAACAAGGTCTCAATGAATGAATGAATGAATGAATCAATGAATGAATGAATCAATGAATCAATCAATCAATCAATCAATCAATCAATCAATCAATCAATCAATCAATCTTACATTAGAGGCGTTGCAATATTCCCGTTCTCAGAGGAAATGTTTTACGCATTTGAATTTTCAGTTTTTGAAAATTGTTAGTTTTCTGTTATTTTTTTATGCTAATGAGAATTAGGGAACCAACAGCGAACGAGCAAAGAAAACAACACCAAACGTCTAGCAGCTGCTCGATACTTCCGTTACCTTTCTGTGTTTGGTTTACATGTCTCTAGAACTAAGTATATTCCAAATTTTTCGTCAATTCATATTACAAGAGATAATTATTACTGGAAAGGTTTTGTTTTGACCTGATGATGGACTTACTTTGAAATGTTAAAAAATGGCACTCAGCCATTTGGCCGTAGAACTCTTCATATATATTATATATATATATATATATATATATATATATATATGGGCGGTGAAGCGAAAAAAAGGGCCCTTTAGGGAATAAAATACCGAAATTGAGTTTTCACCACCACTTCAGAAAATGAATTCTAAAGTATTTAAATTTCCAAAACGTTTTCCGTAAAACTCTTCATATATATAATATATATATATATATATATATATACATATATATGGGCGGTGAAGCGAAAAAAAAGGGCCCTTTAGGGAATAAAATACCGAAATTGAGTTTTCACCACCATTTCAGAAAATGAATTCTAAAAAAAAAAAAAACTCTTCATATGAAGAGTTTGTTTGCAAAAACCGATAAGTCCATATTTGCCAAATGGAGATATTTGCGATTAAAGGTCAAGAAAAATAAAGAGAATAATAAGAAAATTTTTGCTTCTTTTGACCATAACTTCAAAAATGTACCTTTATAGTAGTGACCACTGTATCATTTAAAAGGTATTATTTTGTACTTTATGACAGACATCGTACTTCAAAATCTTCAAAAATGGACTTTTTTGCAAACAAACTCTTCATATATATATATATATATGGGCGGTGAAGCGAAAAAAAAAAGAGCCCTTTAGGGAATAAAATACCGAAATTGAGTTTTCACCACCACTTCAGAAAATGAATTCTAAAGTATTTAAATTTCCAAACCGTTTTCCGAAATTCCATTCCTAAATGCCCCAATTACGACATTTAAAAAGGCATTTCTTTTTCCATTTCCTGCTAATTTGGACCGGGGATTTGGGAGGCGGAAAAAAAAAATGCGTGTATACTATATGCATGCACATGAAGCGGGTCTCCTTTGCAACCTTTCATCAAATAAGATATTTTTGTGAATATTTCACTCAAAGTGTGCACCAGATCGTTGACTTTCAATTCAAAATATGCAAAATCTCTCGTGCTTGATAAACAACAACATCTTCAAAGACAGCGCGTCTCAGGCAAAGACACACATCACCTGAGACGCACTGACCTTTGTTGTAAACTATACATCACACATGCACAGTACACGTACGTACTAGTACGTGCAGCCTCGCCCCTTGCATGCAATTGTTGCTCTCTTCTCGAACTGTTCTCTTCTCTCGAGTTTGTAATTGTTTTACATGGAGCTACATGATTCTACATCGATCGGCGGTCACCGGTCTTGAAATGAGCGCGCGTAATTGTTGTTTAAAGGTACGTGGTCTGGCTCGCGAAGCATTGTATCGGTCAAATTTTACCCCACAAGGCGAGTCTGATCCGCGAGCTGGGGTATGTATAGAAGTAGACTGTGGCTATACCCAGATCGCGTTATTTCAATTCTAAAAACGGGGGAATCCTCCTTCCCCTAAGCTCTGCCTCACTAGACTTTATACATACACACAGATGGTGCACATTCGGAATAAGAGCTAAATTCCGTGATTTTAACACTTCGATGAAAAAGTATTGCACCAAAAATTTGCACCAGATCGCTGAATTTCAGGTCTGAAAACGCAAAATCACCTTCGTGTGGGAGGGGATATGCCTCTATCTACACCCTCGTGTGCATGCTTTTTCTGTTTTATTTGCTGAACAGACAGCGTTCATGACATTCAGTGTAAGAATAAATACAAGAATATTATTTACATGATACCATTTTAAGGCAAATTGTTCAATAATAATCTACACTAAAATACGCAAAAACATGCATCAAATTGCACCATTTGCAACATCAAAATGCAAAAAGTTCTCACCGTGGGAGGGGGGAAACCCCCCTCCCACACCCTCCCCCCCCCCCCTTCGCTCGCTCCGCTCGCTCGGGTTCAGTCGCGTTCATGATATTCAGTGAAAAGAATTAATACAAGAAGATTATTTAGATGATACCATTTTATAGGCAAATTGTTCAATGATAATCTACATCAAAATATACTGCTACCTTAAACAAGTGTTACTGTTTTACGTCGATAAAACGCACAAAAACATGCATCAAATTGCACCATTTGCAACATCAAAATGCAAAAAGTTCTTACCCGTGGGAGGGGGGACACCCCCCTCCCACACCCTCCCCTCTCCCCTCGCTCGCTCCGCTCGCTCGGGTTCAGTCGCGTTCATGATATTCAGTGAAAAGAATTAATACAAGAAGTGTATTTAAATCATACTATATTATAGGCAAATTGTTCAATGATAATCTACCTCAAAATATACTGCAACCTTAAACAAGTGGGACTGTTTCAACTCGTTAAAACACGCAAAAACATGTATCAAATTGCACCATTTGCAACATCAAAATGCAAAAAGTTCTCACCGTGGGGGGGGGGGGGGGGGGACACCCCCCTCCCACACCCTCCCCTCCCCCTTCGCTCGCTCCGCTCGCTCGGGTTCAGTCGCGTTCATGATATTCAGTGAAAAGAATTAATACAAGAAGTGTATCTAAATGATTTACCAGTTTATAGGCAGATTGTTCAATAATAATCTACACTAAAATATACTGCTACCTTGAACAAGTGGGACTGTGTCACGTCAATAAAACGCGCAAAAACATGCATCAAATTGCACCATTTGCAACATCAAAATGCAAAAAGTTCTTACCGTGGGAGGGGGGACACCCCCCTCCCACACCCTCCCCTCCCCCTTCGCTCGCTCCGCTCGCTCGGGTTCAGTCGCGTTCATGATATTCAGTGAAAAGAATTAATACAAGAAGTATATTTAAATTATACCATTTTATAGGCAGATTGTTCAATAATAATCTACACTAAAATATACTGCTACCTTGAACAAGTGGGACTGTTTCACGTCGATAAAACGCGCAAAAACATGCATCAAATTGCACCATTTGCAACATCAAAATGCAAAAGGTTCTTACCGTGGGAGGGGGACACCCCCCTCCCACACCCTCCCCTCCGCCCTCGCTCGCTCCGCTCGCTCGGGTTCAGTCGCGTTCATGATATTCAGTGAAGAGAATCAATACAAGAAGTGTATTTGAATTATACCATTTTATAGGCAAATTGTGCAATAATAATCTACATCAAAATAAACTGCTACCTTAAACAAGTGGGACTGTTTCACGTCGATGAAACGCGCAAAAACATGCATCAAATTGCACCATTTACAACATCAAAATGCAAAAAGTTCTTACCGTCGCAGGGGGGACACCCCCCTCCCACACCCTCCCCCCCCCCCTCGCTCGCTCCGCTCGCTCGGGCTCGGTCGCTTCGCTCACTCGCAGACTAACCGCCCCCCTCCCCCAAGATGAAATCCTGGCTACGCCGTTGACCGTACCCATCTGTGTACAGGCAAGATTTCGCGTGCTCTTACCGGAAGTTCACCCACCAATTGCTGGGGCAGATTCGCCTTTCTGTTTACACGGACAAAAAATTGCCGGGTCTATCCCAGCTCGCGGGTCGAATCCTACAACTTTGCTGGGGGAAAAAAGCTGGGACAGTCCCACCTCGCGGGGCAGGGTAATTGCGTTTACACGTAGAGAAAAAGGCGAGTCTGCCCCAGCTCGCGGGTTCGACCCGGGAGTTTGGGCTACGTGTGACTACACGCAGCCGCTGTCGCGTTGCAAAGCGGTCTGGTCAGGCTAGGCTACGTGTAAACGCGGTAACCGTTAGGCCTAACGTAAGGGGCCTAACTATGGATGTCAAGATCTTAGCGTTTAACAGCACCGTAACACTAACACTATTAACAGTTAGGCCCTAACATTAAACCCCCTTAACAGTGAGTTAGATCTAACGTTAGGAAGTCTAAGTTAACGTTAGAAACAGTTAGGGCCTATACCGTTAACATTAGTACAGTCATCAGACTTCTAGGCCTACGGTTAGATCTAGGGGGTCTACCTCTAGATCTAAGACGTCTAACCATAACACGTTAGATCTGGTACAATGTGGTCCAATCATAAATCCCTATTGCAATGCAATATAGCATTAACTCATGAACCGGCTGTAAAATGCAAAATCACTAACTTCTGCTTCTAATACATAGAAATACGAGACTGTAAAGACACAGTCTGAAAATACCAGTGGTGTTAGGTGGTGATTGTTTTAGCAAGAAAAGAGTGGTAGGCCCTAGGCCTACTAAGCGTATGCCTAGTGTATTCCCTTCAGCTACGTCGGTGATTCTAGAACGACCTTATATTGACCTACTTAACGTAGTAGATTCGAGATGGACGCAGGACTACAAGCTTTTTTTGCACACGACACGCACAATTTACGTCGCAGATCTCACTCCGTCCACAATCGAAAGCTCCTTTTTAACCTTCTTGAATCACCGACGCAGGTGAAGGGAACAATGGTGTTGATGACGTGATACGCACATTTGACAATAGCAGCGCGCTCACACCACTCGAAACTACGCGTGAGAAAGTTCACTTGAGGCGGGGTTTCACTGACTGCATGCATAAATTATTGACGTCAGCCATACATTCCCCAATCATGATGAAGCAAAATACGCCCCATGCCTATTTGCACCTGGGACAGCCCACTCGGCAGAGCTGCTCCGTTGCAGATTTTCGAAAGCGCATTTTAGGGTCAACGGAGTGATGGACGCGGACATTCCGCGTGGGTTGCTTTGTGCGTCCCAGATTTCACTGCGTCCTCAATCGAAAGCTCCCTAATAGCCGCCCGGATATAAAGTCTACGTTTATAAATGCCACAACCCCCTACATTACGTAGACGTATACATGCCCTTTTACACGTGCGGCGATCACAGTTTGTGTATCGAGTCAGCGGCAGGCGAGTACTGTCACAAAGCGTCCCCTCCGGCCAACGGCGTAAATCCGTACTGAGGAGTGGGGGGGATGATCGGCGATAGTCACCATCACCACGATTACAAGCCCATAACTGGACCGGCGCAGCCTTGGGAGAGGTGGGGTGGAGAAGCTTGGTGCCCCCATCCCCCCCCCCCTCAACACGCACACACACACACACGCGCGCACACACACACACACACACACACACAGTGGCTTACCATGGATCAAGACATTAGGGGGGCACCTCGTGGAAAAGTAATTTTGAGGGTGTGTATGCTTGTGCGTGCTTGCGTGTGTATGTGTGTGTGCGTGCGCTGTCAGTCTGCAAACTTAATGGGGACTACAGTACATAACGATATGTCATACATTCCACAGCGCAGTCATTGAGCAACATTTGTAAGTTTTTTAGAATGACGGCGTGAAACAACAAATTATTTGGAACAACATCAGGAGAATTGCATAAAAATAAAAAATAAAAAAAAATAAAAATTTCACCGTACAAAAACTGCCGTTTGTAGCTATATTTTTTCGCTTTCGAAAGGGGTTGCGCACCGGGCTCAACTGCTGGCAATTACCGGCAGCAACATCAGGAGATTGGCATAACGATTAAATGCGAGCGAGCGAAGCGAGCGAGCTTGAAAATTTTGACATTTTACAGTCCAAAAACTGCCGTTTGTAACTATATTTTTTCGCTTTGGATATTAAGGAGGGGAGGGAAGCATCGGGCGCAACTGCTGGCAATTACTGGCAGCAACATCAGAAGAATGGCATAACGATTAATTGCGAGCGAGGGGAGTGAGCGAGCTTGAAATTTTGACATTTTACAGTCCCAAAACTGCCGTTTGTAGCTCTATTTTTTGCTTTGGAAATTAAGGGGGGCGCAACGAGCGTAACTGCTGGCAGTTACTGGCAGCAACATCAGGAGAATAGCATAACGATTAAATGCGAGCGAGGGAAGCGAACGAGCTTGAAATTTTGACATTCTAAAACCACATAACTGCCGTTTGTAGCTATACGTATTCGCTTTGGAAATTAAGGGGGGGGGGGCGCACCGGACCCAACTACTGGCCATTACTGGCAGCAACATCGGGAGAATAGCATAGCGATTGAATGCGAGCGAGCGGAGCGAGCGAGCTTGAAAATTTTGACATTTTACAGTCCACAAACTGCCGTTTGTAACTATATTTTTTCGCTTTGGATATTAAGGAGGGGAGGGAAGCATCGGGCGCAACTGCTGGCAATTACTGGCAGCAACATCAGAAGAATGGCATAACAATTAACTGCGAGCGAGGGGAGTGAGCGAGCTTGAAATTTTGACATTTTACAGTCCCAAAACTGCCGTTTGTAGCTCTATTTTTTGCTTTGGAAATTAAGGGGGGCGCAACGAGCGTAACTGCTGGCAGTTACTGGCAGCAACATCAGGGGAATAGCATAACGATTAAATGCGAGCGAGCGAAGCGAACGAGCTTGAAATTTTGACATTCTAAAACCACATAACTGCCGTTTGTAGCTATACGTATTCGCCTTGGAAATTAAGTGGGGGGGGGGGGGAGCGCACCGGACCCAACTACTGGCGATTACTGGCAGCAACATCGGGAGAATAGCATTGCGATTGAATGCGAGCGAGCGGAGCGAGCGAGCTTGAAATTTTGACATTTTACAGTCCAAAAACTGCCGTTTGTAGCTGTATCTTTTGCTTTGGAAATTAAGGGGGCGCAACGAGCGTAACTGCTGCCAGTTACTGGCAGGAACATCAGGAGAATAGCATAACGATTAAATGCGAGCGAAGCGAAGCGAACGAGCTTGAAAATTTGGACATTCTAAAACCACAAAACTGTCGTTTGGTATTCGCTTTGGAAAGTAAAGGGGGGCGCACCGGTCCCAACTGCTGCCGATTACTAGCAGTAACATCAGGAGAATAGCATAGCGATTAAATGAGAGCGAGCTTGAAAATTTTGACATTTTACAGTCCCAAAACTGCCGTTTGTAGCTATATTTTTTATCGCTTTGGATATTAAGAGGGGGGGGGGGCGCACCGGGCGCAACTGCTGGCAATTACTGGCATCAACATCAGGAGAATAGCATAACGATTAAATGCGAGCGAGCGAAGCGAGCGATCTTGATATTTTGACATTTTACAGTCCCAAAGTGCCGTTTGTAGCTATATCTTTTGCTTTGGAAATTAAGGGGGCGCAACGAGCGTAACTGCTGGCAGTTACTGGCAGGAACATCAGGAGAATAGCATAACGATTAAATGCGAGCGAAGCGAAGCGAACGAGCTTGAAAATTTGGACATTCTAAAACCACATAACTGCCATTTGTAGCTATACGTATTCGCCTTGGAAATTAAGGGGGGGGGGGGCGCACCGGACCCAACTACTGGCGATTACTGGCAGCAACATCAGGAGAAGAGCATAGCGATTAAATGAGAGCGAGCTTGAAAATTTTGACATTTTACAGTCCCAAAACTGCCGTTTGTAGCTATATTTTTTATCGCTTTGGATATTAAGGGGGGGGGGCGCACCGGGCGCAACTGCTGGTAATTACTGGCATCAACATCAGGAGAATAGCATAACGATTAAATGCGAGCGAGCGAAGCGAGCGATCTTGAAAATTTTGACATTTTACAGTCGCAAAACTACCGTTTGTAGCTTTATTTTTTCGCCTTGGAAATTAAAGGGGGGGGGGGGCGCACCGGGCGCAACTGCTGGCAGTTACTGGCAGCAACATCAGGAGAATGGCATAACGATTAAATGCGAGCGAGCAAAGCGAGCGAGCTTGAAAATTTAGACAATTTAAAGTCCAAAAACTACCGTTTGTAGCTATACATTTTCGCTTTGGAAATTAAGGGGCGCACGGGGTGCAATGTATTGTGGGCAAAAACTTTCAGCAACATCGGGAGAATAGCATTGCGATTAAATGCGAGCGAGCGAGCATTTTACGGTCCAAAAACACCTTTTGTAGCTATTTTTTCGCTTTGGAAATTAAGAGGGGCGCAACGGGCGCAACTGCTGGCAGTTACTGGCAGCAACATCAGGAGAATGGCATAACGATTAAATGCGAGCGAGCAAAGCGAGCGAGCTTGAAATTTTGACATTTTACAGTCCCAAAACTGCCGTTTGTAGCTATATCTTTTGCTTTGGAAATTAAGGGGGCGCAACGAGCGTAACTGCTGCCAGTTACTGGCAGGAACATCAGGAGAATAGCATAACGATTAAATGCGAGCGAAGCGAAGCGAACGAGCTTGAAAATTTGGACATTCTAAAACCACATAACTGCCATTTGTAGCTATACGTATTCGCCTTGGAAATTAAGGGGGGGGGGGGCGCACCGGACCCAACTACTGGCGATTACTGGCAGCAACATCAGGAGAAGAGCATAGCGATTAAATGAGAGCGAGCTTGAAAATTTTGACATTTTACAGTCCCAAAACTGCCGTTTGTAGCTATATTTTTTATCGCTTTGGATATTAAGAGGGGGGGGGGGCGCACCGGGCGCAACTGCTGGTAATTACTGGCATCAACATCAGGAGAATAGCATAACGATTAAATGCGAGCGAGCGAAGCGAGCGATCTTGAAAATTTTGACATTTTACAGTCGCAAAACTACCGTTTGTAGCTTTATTTTTTCGCCTTGGAAATTAAAGGGGGGGGGGCGCACCGGGCGCAACTGCTGGCAGTTACTGGCAGCAACATCAGGAGAATGGCATAACGATTAAATGCGAGCGAGCAAAGCGAGCGAGCTTGAAAATTTAGACAATTTAAAGTCCAAAAACTACCGTTTGTAGCTATACATTTTCGCTTTGGAAATTAAGGGGCGCACGGGGTGCAATGTATTGTGGGCAAAAACTTTCAGCAACATCGGGAGAATAGCATTGCGATTAAATGCGAGCGAGCGAGCATTTTACGGTCCAAAAACACCTTTTGTAGCTATTTTTTCGCTTTGGAAATTAAGAGGGGCGCAACGGGCGCAACTGCTGGCAGTTACTGGCAGCAACATCAGGAGAATGGCATAACGATTAAATGCGAGCGAGCAAAGCGAGCGAGCTTGAAATTTTGACATTTTACAGTCCCAAAACTGCCGTTTGTAGCTATATCTTTTGCTTTGGAAATTAAGGGGGCGCAACGAGCGTAACTGCTGCCAGTTACTGGCAGGAACATCAGGAGAATAGCATAACGATTAAATGCGAGCGAAGCGAAGCGAACGAGCTTGAAAATTTGGACATTCTAAAACCACATAACTGCCATTTGTAGCTATACGTATTCGCCTTGGAAATTAAGGGGGGGGGGGGCGCACCGGACCCAACTACTGGCGATTACTGGCAGCAACATCAGGAGAAGAGCATAGCGATTAAATGAGAGCGAGCTTGAAAATTTTGACATTTTACAGTCCCAAAACTGCCGTTTGTAGCTATATTTTTTATCGCTTTGGATATTAAGAGGGGGGGGGGGCGCACCGGGCGCAACTGCTGGTAATTACTGGCATCAACATCAGGAGAATAGCATAACGATTAAATGCGAGCGAGCGAAGCGAGCGATCTTGAAAATTTTGACATTTTACAGTCGCAAAACTACCGTTTGTAGCTTTATTTTTTCGCCTTGGAAATTAAAGGGGGGGGGGGCGCACCGGGCGCAACTGCTGGCAGTTACTGGCAGCAACATCAGGAGAATGGCATAACGATTAAATGCGAGCGAGCAAAGCGAGCGAGCTTGAAAATTTAGACAATTTAAAGTCCAAAAACTACCGTTTGTAGCTATACATTTTCGCTTTGGAAATTAAGGGGCGCACGGGGTGCAATGTATTGTGGGCAAAAACTTTCAGCAACATCGGGAGAATAGCATTACGATTAAATGCGAGCGAGCGAGCATTTTACGGTCCAAAAACACCTTTTGTAGCTATTTTTTCGCTTTGGAAATTAAGAGGGGCGCAACGGGCGCAACTGCTGGCATTAAATTACTGGCAGCAACATCAGGTTTTTTTTTTTTTTTTGGGGGGGGGGGGGAACCCTCCGTTGGTATCTATAGATATCTCCACCCACGGAACTTTTGGAACTCTAAACTGAAGTAACAGACCTGGTGCACACTTTAGATGAAACATTTTAAAATATGTTCATCTAAAGTGTATTAAGTAGAAAGGACTGAACAGGGAGGGTATAGGAGGCATGGGGTTGGCCTAACCCCTCTTACTTGTACACGAGGGAGATTTTGTATTATTTTGTAGAATTGAAATTCAGCCATCTTTAGATGAAATATTTAGACAGTTTTCTATCAAAAAAGTAAGAACATTTCCACATCTCGAGAGTTACGAGGAGCAAAATGATATGTTTGTCCCCAATACTTTTATGGGGTACCATCCCCCCCCCCCCCATCGACGCCTCTGCATATGAGGGAGCTTTTGTAAGTGAAAGATCTGCTGCACGCTCTTTGATAAAATACTAGGAAATACGTCAATCTCAAAAGTTTTCAAAATCTATCGAAAGGGATCCAGTAGCGGAGCTTTTGCATGCTTATGATTGCAATTCAACGAAATCTGGTGCATAGTTCTGGCGGTATTTGGACAATTTTCCACAAAGAAAGTTCGAGATTTGTCCTTATCTCGGGAATTGCTTGGGGGACAAATGACTTTTCTGCCCCAACACTTCCGCAGGGGTGGGGCAAATGCCTCTTTGCCTCCCCCTCCCCGAGATAGATTCGACGCCCCTGATCATCCCTGGGTATGCCCATAGATGTATCAGAGTCGTCATCGTTTCAGGAATAATTCAGGAAATGGAGGGGGGTTCAATTATGGCGGTATGGTTTTAGTTATTGTTTGTTTGTTTGTTTGTTTTCGTACATAATTTGCAGATGGTCCCGAGTTGTTCGCGTCATAGCATGTTTACATGTAAGCCTGTGCTATTTGACGTTGTCAACGTCTGGACCATAAAATGTCGATAATACTTTCTTCGCGAGCGAGCGAAGCGAGCGAGCGCTTGAGAAAATTATGTATACATTATCCTACAAGATGGAATACTGTTCAGCTCTGTTACCTCTCTGAAGGCGGGCCTTTCAATAAAAATATGTCAATATTGATAAAAGCACATTTCTGCTTCCTCCATTTTTTCCTCAAATTTCAGGGGGGGGGGGATGATTGTACAGGCCATCCCCCCCTCCTCCATTTCGGGGGGGGGGGGGATATATCCCCCCCCCATCCCCCCCGGGATTTACGCCCATGCCTCCGGCTCTACCGGATCAGTGAGTACGGAATACTAAAGTTATCTGGGCCTAGTAACTGCGTTAGCGTGTAAACATAAGTACTCGCTTTGATTTTGATTCTCGTGATTTCATGATGTTTCTTTTTTCACTCGGTGTCGTACTTGAAATGTGGTGTGATGTGATTGCGGTGTGAGTCTCACTAAAAAGGCCGTAACTTTGGCCGAAAAGATCCAAAACAATACGTAACTGTTATAGGTCTAGGTTGCCTACTACTAAATAAGTAGGCTGTTTACTGACATTCTAGACACTGTGAGACCTAGAGTAATATGAAGACGTTCCTCCTATTAAAAAAAAAAAAAAGCCTCTGAAAAAGTGTGCATTAGGCCTACATCTTTTTCCATGGGTGGCTAGGGTAGTTGCGATTGTTGCTTAAACACGTAAAATGTTCGTGAACAGTGATGACATAAATATCTTGCTTATGACGTCATAAGCTTAAGCTGCTGCTGCTGCCTCATAAGCAGTCAGACCGCAACGCTGCTGTTAATGAGCTCAAATCAAAAATTTATCGTACGCGCAGTTTTTTGCGCATGTCCTTCTCAGCATCACCCGAGATTTTGCGAGATAATTCAGAGACAAAGTGCATGGTCTACGAGATTCACTTATTGACGACATGAAGATCTACTATCCGTGACTAATTGACATGGTTTGTATATATTTGAAATAAATCACACCTTTTAATGCTTACATTATTTAAAATGAGCTTATGATACCATTATTCATATCTCTGCATTATATCGATATTTTCCAAATGACCCTTAGACAAATTAGAACAAGGCTTTCTATTTATTGCCAACCCGACCCGTTCAAAGATTGAATCACCACATGAATGATAGTCAACGTTTTAGATATTCTTGTTATAATAGCACAGTAAGAACTGAATTGGTCCCTCGCTTAGAAAACAATAAAAATTGAAAGTCTCGTCAAGTGAAAATCATAGGGTGGCAATTTGAGATACATGAATGATCATGCGCTCCCAGGGTATCATTAGATAAATTACTCAGCGATGTATACAGTGGATTAATAAGGAATAATTATTCTAATACACCAGTGCCAAATAGAGAGCCCCAAAGAACTCATGTGCGCAAACTTAGTGCTAGATCTTTTATTATTGATTTGTATGCTATTTAATAGCCATGTCTACACCTATCCAAAAACTTGTAGTTATACTAACTACGAGCGCAAAAAATGCGTTCCCCTAACCACGACAAAACTTCGATGCCGTTCACACCTACATGCAGTTAGCAAAACCTCGAGGTAAAGGTAACTACGGTACGATAGAAAATAAAGGGCGCCTAGTTTGCACATAGGGTTGCACACTATTGTGGAAAAAAACTGAGCGTCGTGGTTAACAAAACTCCGTTCACATCTGTCATAGTTTAAGCGCGCTGCCACAGCGCGCTTAAACTACGCGCTTAAACCACGACAACACCCTAAGAAATCTTGTGGTGTTGTCATGGTGTCTTCGCCTTAAGGTTTTGTCGTGGTTTTCTAAACTACATGCGTCTACATCTACGCTAACTTGGAGTTTAGTGCCTCGTAGTTTACAAAACCTCGAGGTTTAGAAAACCTTAAGGTAAAGGGACCTAGGTGTGAACCTCACTAATGTCGATCAGAGTGGATTGTTGTTCTTGTTGTTTACATGGAGATCTTAGCTGCAGTTGCCTGTACATGAGCGCGTATACATACATTGTGCGCGCGCGCACACACACACACACACACACCATAGGGTCCTACACTGTCATCTACACACAAGCCGGGTTCACACGTACAAAATAGCGGGATGACGATCGCGATGCACATCCCGAGTTTTTTTGCGAGCGTCCACACGTACCAAATTAGCGGGATACCGATCGCGATCGCCATCCCGATAATTTGGCGAGCGTCCACACGTACCGAATTATCCCGCTAATTGCCGATAGAGATAACAGCAAAGCCTGCAAACTGGGTCACACAGCGCCCTTCTCTATCATTGCCTGCGCGCATTTACCTTTGTCCATTGTCTTTTACGCGTCAGTGGTGTGGTTCGCGCGCTGTTGTTGTTGTGCTCCAAAGAGGTGAAGGACCTCTTCGCAGAGGCCTCGCTGTTGTGATGTGCGCATTGCATGATGGGATGTAAAAACTCGAGATTCTAATCCCGACCGTTCACACCAAAGACGCTTAATAAATAAGACACGAAAGTGCGCGCTAATCCTGTACAAAACAAATGGACAGCGCGCGGTCTTCAAGCGTATTACGCACGTCACCTGAGACGCGCTGCCTTGACGCTTGATACAACAGCAGCGGCTTCAGGGACAGCGCGTCTCAGGTGATGTGTGTCTTTGCCTGAGAAGCGCTGTCTTTGAAGATGTTGTTGTTGTTTATCAAGCGTTTTTGATTGTGAGATCATGTTGTTGCCAAATTTTTACCTCCACGAAATAATCCTTATTACTCTAAAATCTCGTTCTTCAAAATAATCCCTTTAATCGAAAAAAAGCTACGACTATAATTTTTAAATCTTTTTAAGATAATAAAAACACCATTACCTTTGGAAATGAGTGATGTTCCTAGGTGTACTGAGTTTGTACTTAGCTCTCTTTTGTATCGTCATTTAGGGTAGCCATTTTGTGTCCATTGTTATCGCGCGCCTTCGTATCTTATATCTCTACTATCTTTGGTTCACACGTACCAGCGCGCGGCAAATTATCCCGCTAATTGATGAACCAGCGCAAGATTTCTTGGGATTAGCATCGCGATGCTTATCCCGCTAATTTTCGGGGTTTTTTCTGTCCACACGTGCAAAAAACTCGGGATGACGATCGCGATGCAAATTTCGAGATTTGTATCCCGCTAATTGGTGTACGTGTGAACCCGGCTACAGTGTATTACAGTTATGTAGAGTACACGTTTACTGTCATTCCGAGAGGTTCGTTCAACTCTCCACTCAGAGGGAATTGACTAATCAGAAACGCGTATTCGCGGCAAACTGATATCTCGTCAATAATTAACTGTACAACGCAATCATTTATTCACCAACCTGACCCGTTCATAGGATCAGTCCACATAAAGACATTATGTTTTCATAGAATGATATTTCCTCTTTCATTTCATACCTCTTCCATTTTGGTCCACCTTAATTTCGTTGGTCTAGTGTACCCCTTAAGAAAAATGAAAAATATGCAAATTTTGTGTTTTACAATTTCCTTGTTCAGTATACTTTATATGTCATAACCTTTTAAGTGGTCGAATTTCATCAAAGTACTGTACAACTCTTCAGCTTTTTATCGATGTATAAATCATGAAGATTGATAATGTCGTTTAGATTTACAGACACTCTAAAAATGTGGTCTCCCAGCTCATTACGTATTCATGTCCGCGTGGTCCATGCATACGCGTACGATAAATGCGAAGGCTTTTCAGGACGTTGCGGTGTGACTGATAAGCAAGAAGAAGATATAAGAAGAACAAAGAGATTTTTCTCCTCCCCACCACTACAGGGCGGACTCTATATGGAGTCAGTGATTTCATGGGGGCTGCCCAAAGAGATTTTCCCCAGTGACTGATAGAGTGCGGGGTTTTCATACGCCCTGTACCATTAGCCGGGTTCACACGTACACCAATTAGCGGGATACAAATCTCGAGATTTGCATCGCGATCGTCATCCCGAGTTTTTTGCACGTGTGGACAGAAAAAACCCGAAAATTAGCGGGATAAGCATCGCGATGCTAATCCCAAGAAATCTTGCGCTGGTTCATCAATTAGCGGGATAATTGGCCCCGCGCTGGTACGTGTGAACGGTCGGGATTAGAATCTCGAGTTTTTATATCCCATCATGCAATGCGCACATCACAACAGCGAGGCCTCTGCGAAGAGGGGGTCCTTCACCTCTTTGGCGCACCAAAACAACAGCGAGCGAACCACACCACTGACACGTAAAAGACAATGGACATTAGGTGCGCACAGGCAGTGATAGAGAAGGGCGCTGCGTGACCCAGTTTGCAGGCTTTGCTGTTAACTCTATCTGCAATTAGCGGGATAATTCGGTACGTGTGGACGCTCGCCAAAAAACTCGAGATGTTGATCGCGATCGTCATCCCGCTATTTTGTACGTGTGAACCCGGCTATTGTTTTGTGAGCGCAAGGGGAGCACTGGATGACAACCGAGGAGAGGCCAAAATCAAGTGCGTACTCGCGTAAAAGTTCAGAAGTTTGCGTAATACGCGCTGTAGAAATGAATACTTAGTACGCAAAGTCCGCCATTGTTAAAAATCTCTTTGAAGAAGAAGAAGAAGAAGGCTACACTAACCCTAAAGACGCTTGATAAACAACAACAACTTCAAAGACAGCGCGTCTCAGGCAAAAACGCACATCACCTGAGACGCGCTATATTTGAAGTTAGGTACAGCTTGTTTTTTTTTTTTTTTTTTTCTGTTTCCCAAGGTCAGGGTATTGAAGAAAATTCAAACAAACATCGTAACAGATAAAATCAGTTAATTAATACATTAATACATTGTAAGTCATATATATACATGTATACAGAAAATTGCATGATATTTACAAAATATACAGAATGGTGCAGGACCCAGAAGAGAGAAAGAGAGTGAGAGAGAGAGTGAGAGAGAAGGAAAGAGAGAAGCAAGACAAACAAAACAGTTTTAAAAAAAAGCAAAAAAAAAAGCAGGGCAATAATAACGCAGATAAAAGCAATTTCAATAATATAAAGCAAAACATTGTAAAAAGCTATATTTACATGAAAAATACAAATAATGATATTAATAATAATTATTTCTTATGGAGCTTCATCATTTCCTTACAAAATTTAGCTAAAGTTATCAATTCAATACGATTTCTGGAATTAAATAACTGAGACATCTTTAAAGTGTTTGGTCTTATTCTATAATAGGACTTTATGAATTCATTCCTGGCATTATTCAATATATGACACTCAAATAAATGGTGAAATTCATCCCCTAGTCTATTAGAATTACATAAATTACAAAATCGATCACAATCTTCAATACCAGCATACCTACCCGTTACAATTGGCAATCTGTGGTTGGCGCAGCGAAACTTGGAAAGAAGTTGTCTGAACATGCTAGGGATTTTTAACAAATATGGATCTAAACATGAATTCGTTTTATAGATTCTGTAATTCGTATAACATGAACTGTTACTTATCTTAGACTGCCAATTCTGTAGAAATTCGTCTCTTAATCTAAGTTTTATCGAACACCTGAACCACGAAGAACTTACGTTTTCAAAGTTATTCCTAACAAAATCCTCATGAAGGGGTGAACAACAGAAAAGAGTGAATTTGGAGTGAATAATGTATTAGTTATTTTAGTATTGGTTATTTTGACATCAGAGCGCGTACAATATAACATTTTGGTCAAACCAAATTTGCACGCTGAGACAGCCAGAGCGTGCAATGGAACCATTTTTCCTAACTGTCACGTGATGGGCAGTCGATTAGTCGGATAGCTACATTCTAAATAGGTGTTGTATAAAAATTCATATAAACGAAACAGGAAGCAACGAAATGGAGCGACATATTTTTACTTTGACAGGATCATCCTTTTCAGATATAGGAATTACTTTAGCAATTTTCGTGGCATCTGGAATATGTTTTAATGGGAAAATATAAACAAAACGTTTTTAAAGCAAATTAGTACTTATTTCATCATAACCACGAGATTTACTGGGTTCAAAGGATTGCGCAGTTTTCAAAACTTCATTTTCATTGGTTGGAGTAAGAAATAAAGATGATTCATAATGTTCAAAATTATAATCATTGAAACAGCCTGCAATAGAGTCGATTGAAGTAGCTAATTCGGGATCAATATTAGTGAAATAATTGTTACAGATACACAGCAATTTCGGATTGGTCCTTTACTTCAATTCCGTCTTTACTGATAAAATCATTGATTTTCTTCTTTATTGTTTTTACAAAATTATTTATTGTTTGCCAAATATTATTCAAATTCCCTTATTCTGTTCAATTAAGTTGGAATAATGAATATTACAGTGATTTTATTCAGTACCAAAAATAATAGTGAAGTCCCGAAAAAGAGTTCATAATAAAAGAATCCTATAAGGTGAGAATATCTTAGTTGATGAATTACCACACTTCCTTCACTCAAACTCGAATAACTAGACAATACACACCTACGTGTACCGCACACTAAGTCACCCACGCACATACACTCAACACACACACACACACACACACACACACACACACACACACACACACAGCCAACCACGCACACACATACTAATATCATGGGTCAACCCAAAATGATAAACAGTATTTAGAATAAGGCATACACACAGTTATATGTATTATGAAACAAATAATATTACTATAGTTAACATTGTTTCGAGGGGGAAAATCTAAATATGCAGATTATAACACCGAGGTTTAAGCGTCATAACATTGATTCGGGGGAAAACAAGAGGCATTTATACAACAAAGTATTTTTGCTGCATACCATTAGAGAAACATTGTACAAATATAGGGGTGGTTTCAATGATGTGTTAAGGGGGTATCTCACCGGGCTTGAAACTAGTTCGCGACTAGTTCGCGACTCTAGATTTTCCTAGTCGCAGAGACGTCTCCGCGACGTCTCCGAGACGTCTCCTGAAAATTACAGAGTCTCTGATCAGTCGCCAGTTAGTCGCAAAAAATTTGAACATGTCGATTTTTCGCGTAGTCTCCGCGACGTCTCCGAGACGTCTCCATCCGTCGCGGAGACGTCGCGGAGACTAATCATATCTGCGACTGCTGAGACGTCTCCGCGACGTCTTCGCGATGTCTCAGAGACGTCTCAGAGACGTCGCCGAGACCTGCTGGAGACCAGAAAAACTGGTGAGAGGTCGCGGAGACGTCTCCGCGACGTCTCCGCGACTCTATTTGACACTGTTTGACCTACTTAAAAACCACGTGACCTATCTGCGTGCTGACATCCTGCCTAGATCAAGTCAGGTGATCCTGCAACGGCTCCCTCATATTTGAAATTTTTTGCCACCTGCCATAACTCGTCTCAGAGACGTCTCCTTGGTGAGACCGCAAGACATTTTTATATTGGAGACGTCTCCGCGACTGCTGCGACTGGTAAGTTGGAGATGTCGCGGAGACGTCTCTGTTGGTGAGATACTAGCTTAAGTACCTGCGGACTTCAAGCCAAAGGAAAAAGTGGATAATCAGTGCCAGAAAGTGGAAGTCATATAACATTTTTAAGGTATATTTAAACCTTAGAATTCAGAATTAAGTATGTGCAGGCGACTCATATAAAAACAAAAAGATGTAAAAAATGTTGGAATTATTCTTACTACGAAAAGGATGAGAAATATATATAAATATATATAAGTTTATCGTCGGAAAAATCCAATGTCCTTGCGATGGCATCGCAAGCCTATATTTAAACCTCAGAATTCAGAATTAAGTTAGTGCAGGCGACTCATATAAAAAAGGGATTTACAAAATGCTGGAATTATTCTTATTACGAAAAGGATGAGAAATATTTATAAATATATATAAGTATATCGTTGGAGAAATCCAATGTCCTTGCGATGGCACTGATTTTTAGGGCATCGGTCGGTCGCCGCTGAAGTTTTAACGCGGAGTTAAAATTTCAGCGGCGACCGACCAGTTTTCACTTGGTGCCAAAAATACGCTCGGTGTCCGAGCGGGAACCGCCCAGGCACTGACCTAATCGAGCGGTGGCTGCCAAGCGATTTAGGGAACAAAAATAATAGAGACAAAAATGACAGAAGCACTGAAGGAAACCAGGGACTAGATGGAGAAGATAATCTAGCGCAATGTTGAAGAAGCAGGGGGAGGGATAAGAGGCAAGGAAACCCCACCAACATCTCAGCATCTCAACATCTCGGCAACCAACATGAGGGACATGGAAGTCAGAGGCAACCACTTTGGGGCAAAAGAAATGAAAGAAAGCTAAAAGTTAGTGTCGATAATGTTCACGTTGTAAAATATGGTTTGGTTACCTTATTATTCATTAAAGGCATATTAATTGAAGAAGAAATTAATGACAAGAGATGGGGAAAATTAGAATATATAAATTAAATAGGAATAGAAAAATACTGTCAAATATAGAAGCAAACAAGATATTTTGGAAGATTCTAATCTATTCTAATCTTTCTTCCATCTTGGGTGTTCCTCCATTTTCTTTTATTTCCTAATTTCTATAATTATCTGTGGTATCACATAGCTGAGGTTTGTTAGTTGATAATCTAACTCAGATCTTTTGACTCGAATTTTATCTTAACACATCACAAATCACATAGGTACATAAATAAACACAGAAAGCTCCTGAGAAATTTCCGGCAGAGACCTGCGGATGGCCGCCTGTACGCCTACGGGTCACCGGTAGATGACTTATCAATCACCCGTCGGTCGCTGAGTGATTTCGTAAAAATCGGCCGGTGGCCGGTGGGAGATCGTCCAGTTGCCGATGGGGTATCGCTTGGTGACTGCTCGGACTCTGCGCGTTCCAGATCCCCATATATCGCCAAAATTTTACTGAAAATCGATCGGTGACCGACGGGAAATCGACAGGGCACTGCTCGGTCATCGCTAGGGTTTTACAGCCTGCTCAACATCCCCAAAAAACTGCTGAGCGGTGCCAAAATTTCAGCAGCGACCGAGCAGGCTACAAATCGGTCGGTCGCCGCTCTGAGTTGTGACCGTAGCCTAAATTTCGGAGGCGACCGATCAGTTTTTACTCGCTGCCTAACATACGCTCGGTGTCCGAGCGGCAACCTCCCAGGCACTGACGTAATCGAGCGGTCGCCGCCGAGCGATTTAGGAAACAAAAATAATAGAGACAAAAATGACAAAAACACAGAACACCAATGGAATATATCGAGCGGTCGCCGTCGAGCGATTTAGGGACTAAAGATGATAAAGATAAAATGATAGAAACACTGTAGGAAACAAGGGAATAGGTGGGGAATAGAAGCCATGCAGGGCAATTTGGAAGAAGCAGGGGGAGCAATAGAAGCAAGGAAACCCCACCAACATCTCAGCACCTCAACATCTCCGCAACCAACATTAGGGACATGCAAGACTGGAACAACCACTTTGAGGCAAAAGAGATGAAAGCTACAGTGTTAATATGTGGACTCGGTAACATAATATTATGTTTGGTTATCCTATCATTTATTAAAGGCATATTGAATGAAGAAATAATGAATGACGAGAGATGGGGAAATGAAAAATATGAATTAGATAGTTAAAAATACTGTAAAATATAGTAGTAAACAAAGATATTTTCGAAAATTCTAATCTATTAAAATCTTTGTTCCATTTTGGCTTTATCTCCTTTTTGTTTGATTTCCTAATTTCTAGTTATCTGTGGTTTCACATAAGTGAGGTTTGGTAGTTGGTAATTTAACACTTAAGTCTTTAGCCTCGAGTTTTGTGATAATCGATTAATTGATTATCACATCACAAATCACATATATAGGTAGGTATATGAATAAACCCAGGTAGCTCGTGAAAAATTTCCGGCAGAAACTGGCGGGTGGCCGCCGGTGCCTACGGGACACCGGTAGATGACCTATCGATCACCCGTCGGTCGCTGAGCGATTTCTTAAAAATCGGCCGGTGGCCGGTGGAAGATCGTCCAGTTGCCAATGGGGCATCGCTCGGTGACTGCTCAGTCTCTTCGCGGAGAAGATTTCCATATTTCGCTTTTTTTTTAACCTACAAACGACAAGTGACCTACGGGAAATCGACAGGGCATCGCTCTGGCATCTCTGGGGTTTTATAACCTCTCCATAAACTGCTGGGCGGTGCCAACATTTCAGCGGTGACCAAGCAGGCTACAAATCGGTCGGTCGCCGCTCTGGGTTGTGACCGTATATAGCCTTACTTCACAGTTATTGGGAGCTTTCGCAGTGGCAACGCCGAAGTTAGATTGTGCGCGTCGTTTGCAAATTGGCAGTTGGCATAGTAACGAACTTGAAATCTTGTGTCCCTCGAATCCACACCGGTAGTTGAACTAAATGATCCGACGCAGCTCACGAAATGTGACGTCATATCTCTACCTGGGAAATTTGCAGCTCCGCTATAGGTGCCACGTCCTCATTTGCGAACAAGCTTGTAAAAAGTATAAGGGTATGAAGACGAACGCGGCTCCGTCAAAGTTGGTTGCTTCCTGCCCAGCTCCCCTGCGCCTCTGAAGAGCTCCCTGATGCAGAAAAACAAAAGCACTCGCGGATGTAAGTTGGCTAAAAAACAGTTAATGCCACAGCTGTCAGCTGAGTGGTCTCAGCAACGACTTAATCTCACTTTCTGCTGGCCTTGACATCAAAAGCAATGGATCCCAAAGTAAGTGCTGAACATTTTATGTCACTGAACTTACGATTTTGAAGTGATTACCACGATGAGGGTACGTATTCCATACCTTGCAATGCCTGGAGGGTTCATCAACATCTGCCTTGGTTAATTTGTCACGTTCAACAAAATCATTCCAACTTACATTGTCATTGGTGTGAGAAGTTTTCTCAAAGTTTGAGACGGAGACTGGAAACATGTTTGTTTGTTTTTTAAGTGCATTCACGCTTAAAGAAAAAAAAAAACATAGGATAACACAGGAAATTGACCTTTAATTGCTCTGACAAACGTGAAAGGACAGAAAGGAAAAGCGAAGCTCCATCGCTGCATCTCTTACAATTGTTTCTTCAGAGCCAGTTTAACATCATTCTACTAAATATGAAAGCTACCACAACAGGAAGATATGATGACGACTACTAGCTAATACGTGAATAGTGATAGTTCATGATTCTTTGATCAGTGTTAATTTGAAGGTATTATTTATGATTTGTGTATTGTCAATGTTTTAAAGCAGAGCAGATATTATATATATATATATATATATATATATATATATATATATATGAAGAGTTTGTTCGCAAAAACCGATAAGTCCATATTTGCCAAATGGAGATATTTGCGATTAAAGGTCAAGAAAAATAAAGAGAATAATAAGAAAATTTTTGCTTCTTTTGACCATAACTTCAAAAATTTACCTTTATATGTAATGACCAATATATCATTTAAAAGGTATTATTTTATACTTCAAAAGACCGTAATTCAGAGACCGTAATTCAAAATCTTCAAAATGGACTTATCGGTTTTTGCAAACAAACTCTTCATATATATATATATATATATATATATATATATATATATATATATATATTGTAAAGACAGGTGCACATCGATATTGACGATCATTTTCAGATTCACTTTCTGATAAACTAAAATGTAGTCTTTATCAGTGTATGGTCACCTCGTTTCCATTGTCTATGCATTAAACCGGAGAGGTCTATAATATATTGCGATGATGTGCATTGTACATTTATTTTATGAAAACCACAAACAATAAGATAGTGAGCGGCTACAGTTAACATTATAAACTCTAATGATATTTCAATGGAAATGATAACAATACATCACTTACTGGTGACAAATAAGGCGGTTGAGAAGATATTCATGTACAATAATCATCATTAAAGGTATTGAGAGGTATTTTACGTACGATAAATTGATTCAGCATTTAGAAATAGTTTCCATATTAACATTTACGATTGATGAACTTTAGATGTCGAATTAAACATTCGAATAGTAGTTCATCTGCAAAAATGAACATGAAACTTATCTGAAATGATTGAGAGACCGTGTGTCATGTTGTATACAAACAAAGCACATTGAAGTGGTGTTGCAAGCAGTGATTTTGGAGGTTAGTAAAATATTCTTTTAACTCTTTATGTGCAACGTTCACACGCCAGACTCAATCGTCGGCGTGCCAACTTTGCATATTCTGCTCAAATGCACAAAACCGCCAAAACCAACCAAAAATCGCCAAATGCCACAATACCATGAAAGCGTTTCTCGCGGGTCCGTTCCTGTCCCATGTATCTTGCATTTTATGCTTTGATTGAATATCAACAGATGTTCCGTTCTGGACTTGAAAGTAATGTCCTAGTTTCTGTCAATGTTTTGTGAGCAAAAGTCATGCCTGTACATTAATGTAGCTACTTTTCTTTTGAAAGAAAATAGTCATAGATTTGTCAATGCAATCTACACCAAAGTAAAGCTAGATATTTTCTGTACAACTTTGCTCATTACATGTCAAGGGTAACAAAAAATCTGCTTAAGTTACATAGATTTGAAAAGCAGAATGTTTTCCCCAAAGCAGGACTACGTAGCGACGCGTCGTTGTCTCAGAATAATGTGACGCACAGGGGGTTTACATGGCACATGTTAACAGATTCAGGCACACGAAATTTGTTCCTTTGGCCGTGTTTACCTGTAGTTTAAAAAAAAGAAAGATGTAGGCCTGCGATCTTATACGCATTTAACAGAGAAAATTAAAAATCGTTTTCCATGTAGGGTACAGAGTCTGGTATAGTTCGCGTGACACCTTGATTGTAACTGGCGAGCTCCATTAGTGCGCGCGTACATTTGCGGTAGGGCCCTGCAGCCATATGGCTGTTTACTCTAGTAAAGTGATACAACGTACGAAGCTTCGCAACCTTATAACATTAAAATTAAAGCCAAGGATTCTCAGGTTGCCCAGGACTGCATTCGTGCAGATTCTTACTTCAAAGAAAGTCAGTCAGGCCTTTGTTCATGGAGAGCCTTCACGAACCGCAACCTCGACGTCGAGACCAAGCGCTAGTGTTGGTTGCCCAGCATTTGAATATTTCATTTCATTTATTGTTCTTGCATGGTACAATATTTAAAAAATCACTTTCGAAAAAAAAAAATTGATTCATCATTAATAATGGCTAGCTTTGCATATGAGAGATAAAGGAGTCATCGTGAGAGAAAACAAAGATATAATAAAAGGGACAAAATAAAAGTATCAAACAGGATGATCCCAAGTAAACCAGCCTAATATTTGGGGCCTCTTTAAACAACCAAAGAAAACAGTTTCAGCAAACTATCCACTTACGTGGATTACAAATACGAAAGGGATAGCGACAATGGCAGATAATGAAAAAGAACTGAAGAGAAAGAAATAGAACCACTCCTCCAACATCGTACAATATTAATACAATACACTGTACAAGTACAACACTATTGGAAGGTGCATTTCGATAAACAATAGAACTTGTAAAACAGTTGAAATTGTATTCTGTAAAGGATTTACAATTATTGAAAGCTGTACCCTCTGCATAGATTGGACGAGATTTGTTTGTGAATCTTCCCACTGGTTGTGGCAAAATAGCCATATTAATCAAGGCTTGATAGCGATTCCTTTGAGGCTTTGAGCTAGAACTTCATATGGTGAGAATTACGCCGCGGCGAGTGGTGGCTCGTTATTTTCCCCAACTGCAGCAGCTACCCCTATGCAGAGCATCGGGGAAGAGTCCGGTGATAATCCGATGAGCATGGAAGCTTCATTTCCCTCAGCCCTTTCGGGCCTTATGCAGTTGTTGAGACACAGGTAAAGAGGTAATAATAATCAAATATGGCATTATTGCGCAAAATCCACTCTGCAGAGTTTTCAAGGTGCATACATAATTATTGGAGGTAAGATAAGACTTTCATAAAAGCTTGAATGTGTGAACGTGCTGAAAGAACTAGGTCTACAGACTACAGGCTACAAACACTAAACTTGTTATAGGTAGTGTTATATGTTTACTATATTTAACATAAATGTAGGAGAAAGGTTTGTGGTAACACCATGAGCACGTAGTGCTTGTCCGGATCGTTGCTTGGCAGACTGAAGAAAAGCCTAGAAAGCGGAGAATTGAGGAGGGAAGAGGTATATGGGGGTTGTAAGGCGGGTAAAAAAAAAGTGAATAGAGGACAGTGAAGGGCTGGAGGTTGAAGTTGCACTAGTGAAAACGGGAGAAAAGGGAACAGAGAGAGTGGTAAGAAAGAATCGAGTGAGAATCTAGTGAGATATTCGTTATCGTTTGGAGGAGAACGCTGAAATAGAAGGGAAGGGGAAGAGGGAGGAGTTGAAGGTTTGAAAATCTTGGAGATAAGAGAGAGAGATGAAGATTCATGGAACAAAAGAGAAGAATCAAGTCGGCGTTCGATGTGGACTATGGAACGCGGAATCAAACGCAGAAAGGATGAATAACTCCGAAGGAAAGGTAAGTCGAGAAGAGATGAGACTACGGTTGAGAGAAGGAAGGTCCCCCCCCCCCCCCCACGAGGAGGAGAGAATAAAGTTAAAGTGTAGTCCTGTTGGGTACACGTCACGAGACCGACAACCACAAGTCATACAGCCCACAAGTCAAAAAGTTCACAAGTCAGACAGCCCACAAGTCATAAAGCTGACAAGTCATACAGCCCACGATTTTTTTCAGCATTAGTTCGACATCAAGTAAAATAAGCCCACGAGTTATACAGCCCATGAGTTCGACACTACGCACAAAAGGCTCACGAGACCGACACTATGCAAACAAAGCCCACGAGACCGACATTACGCAAACAAAGCTCACGAGACTGACACTTAGCAAAAGAGGCTCACGAGACCGACACTAAGCAAACAAGGCCCACGAGACCGATATGAAGAAGAGCGCCACCTATAGACCAATAAATTTATTTGACCCTGCATCACAAAACCAACAAAAAAAGTCACCAGACATGGATTTTTAGTTAAGGGCAGATTCTAATAGAGCAGACTCTAAACTTTAAAATGATGTATAACTCAATTCAAATGGACTCCCTAAACCTATCTGAATATTGGAAAGAAAGCACACACTCTGGAAAAGTGTGAACTGAGAAAAGAGGCTCTGGTGTGTCTGAAGTACGACACGGTCTATTCAAGCTCTCAATCTTTACCATGTCGTGCTAGCTGTGCCATTAAAGGGACAAAACACGGTGTAAACCACAGGAGCAACAATAATGAAGGGGTTATCAGATTAAGCCGAAAATGAGCATGCTTTATTAACACATTCTGCCCATGATTAAAGGTAGGGAATACCATTTGCATGCCTCAAATGAAGAGGTGTATAAATACAGTGATATGTTGGAGAGAGTATCATTTTAGAAACTCCCATAAAGTATTGAAAGTGGAAGGTAACATTTAGTACATTTTTATTGACCGTTAGATTTTGAGTTGAATTTTTTTTTCGGGGCTCACCGTAAATTCCAGTACATTACTAGGCTACCTTTGCAGACCCATGCAATGCTGCATGTGTGTCCATCATGTATATTTTGTGAAGAAAGTTCATCAAAACTTACAAACATTTCTATATACATTCTTGCCACACTTGATATGTTATTACATCAGCTCTTTATACTTTTAGATTTGTGTTTATAGATAAAAAAATACAGAAGACTGCAACAAAAAGGCTTAAGTGTGGCTGACACACAGAACTACTGAGTAGTTGAGTTTTGTGCATTATTCAAATCGTAGATAACTGTTGACTTCCAAATTTCTCAGCAGTGGCCTAAACAAGTCCCCTGAGGTTCATATTTAATGTTTTGCTGCATTTTGGGAGGTCTGTAAAAGGTATCCCCTACGTAAAGTCAAGGGGTGCGACTTTTTGTTCGTTTTGTGATGCACGGTCACATAGATAGGGTGTTCAGATAATGGCACAAGAAAGGAGAGATGGAAAACAAGAGCTGCTATAGGGTGTTACCCCGTCAATTACCCTCCCTCAACCCCTTAACTGTTAAGGATCTTCAGTTTGATTTGATTTTTTTTTTATTTGATTGTGTTGTTCCACATCTCACACACAAATAACATGAAACAATCGATTGAACCATAAGACTGTTATGGGCATAGCGTCGTTATTACAAAGAATACAAGAGAAGACACTTTTTACAAACATGAAATGCAGGGGACCTACTAAAAAGCAGAGCTTGTAATGTATAGGTCCCTATATTCCTATGAAAATGCCGGTCTTGTTAAACAACCTGCAACAAAAACTATGAAGGGAAGGAAAAGGATGTAAAAGAGAAAGGAGCAAAAAGAGCAAGAGAAACAAAATGCACTACAACAATAACGAAATAGTCACCTGTAATGCGCTTGCAAGATTCCTCGTTACCCGAGCAACATACTTATATATACATAACTGTAAGAATGCGCAAAAATGCTTATGATACATAATGATTAATTAATTCAGGAATAGCCTTGATATGAACGACACAGTAAAAAGAACGAAAAGCAAACCTGGAATACCTAATAAACAACGAATCATATAAAGAACAGGAAGATCGAATTAAATTGCATGTTGTATAATTAAACATAAACCTGCACGAGGAAATTTTGCAGTTTGTGTCTGTAACAACGATGTGTGTGCAATTGTGTATGCATGTGTATGCGTGTGTGAGTGTTAAAGAAAATATAATATGAATGAGTTGTACATCATTTTATAGCTAAGTGTCTGCTCTTTCAGAATCTGCCCTTAACTACAAATTCATGTCTGGCGACTTTTTGTTTGTTCGTGGTGCAGGGTCACATATTAAAGTGGGTGTATGTACAGAAAATAGCTGTTTTTTGTGTGAAAAGAACTCATATTCTGGCTTTGCGAACCCTTGGACAGAGTTGAGATGAAGAACCCCCCCCCCCCCCCCTTGGAAATTTGATGGATGAAAGGGTATATCTCACTTTTTCAGGTTAGTGAAGATGAAACATTTCATTTCTTGCAGCTATTCTACAGATTCTTTTTTTTTTATTTCAGCACACGTCTCACAGGTAATTGGGGGAAACGTCTACGCGTGTGAGCCATCTACATCATGGTTCAGTGTGTTGATGGTGGAGTACATGCGGGAGGGCTAACTTGGCTGTTGGTAGGTCGCTGCCGAAGAGTGGAGTTCGGATTAGATGGGGTGGATGCCTTGCGTCGGTGAGGGCGTCTTCTGGAACTAGCAATGGGTGTAGTATCAAGTGGGCGGCGCAGTTGGCGCGTGAGTCGGAATTGTGAGGGATAGGAGGAAGGGATACACGAGGTAGAAGTAGAGGGGGAAATGTGCTGTGGAGAGAGTGGTTTGTTGTCGCTGGTGTTCGATGGTTTGTTGACGAGAGGAAGCCAGATGTTGGTGATATGGAGTCCAGTATCCTGCGTAAGAGTGTCGTGTGTGTGAATTTTTGTGGCTTCTTTGATGCGTCGTGTGTTCCAGTTTTTGATGGATGTGATGAGTTTGCGGTCTTCCCAGCTGATGCGATGTTCCGACTTTTGAGCATGTTTCACGATGGCTGACTTTTCCCATTCCAAACGTCTGTAGCATTGTAGCATGTTTTTTTTTTTTTTGTGTGTGTGTGTGTGTGTGTGTATGTGTGTTCTTTCAGTCTGGTCTCTAGTTATCTCCCTGTTTCACCTATGTAAACCTTCCAGCATTTTATGGGAGATGCGGTAGACACCTGGCTGTTGGTGTTTGGGATGCGTGTCTTTGTGTGAGTGCAATGTATATGGTGGAGTTTGTTAGAAGATGTATGTCGGACCTGGATGATGGAGGACTTAAAGATGTGTTGTATAGTTTGTGCGAGGTGGCACCGAGGTAGGGAAGAGCTACAGGTGTAATGGGCTGTTCCTTGGATGCTTGGTTGGGTGGAGAGGTTGCTTGAGTTTTGATTTTGTGCTTGGGATTTGTGATGAGTGTGTCTGTGATAATGTTTCAGTTCTTTTCGAAGGTGTTCTTCGTCGCTGATTTGATGAGCATGTCGGACGAGAGCGTTGGTTACCCTGACTGTTGGACTGTTGGATGATGGAAGGAGCGGTAGTGAAGATATCTGTCAGTGTGAGTGGGTTTACGGTAGACTTTGGTGTATGAAACTTCCGGAGTTGTAGTTGTTGTTGTAGTTAGGTGATCCGAGTATCCTCTCGGATCACCTTCTGTATCTGTACGGACACTTTGTTGGTTCTTCTTCTTTATTTCTGGACAAAAGTTGTGTATCTACTTACTCAGAAAGTACTCGGATTATCAATTTCAAACTCATACCATATATGTATCATGTCCCAAAGACGACAAATCTAATGTATCATTGTGATCAGTCGATCGTGACGTCACTATGACGTCATTATATGCAAACACATTCTCAATCATATCTCCTTAATGGAATGGAATTTTTCAATGAAATTAACGTCACATATATTTCAAGTTATGCGCATTTTACTCATATTCTCAAAATTCATATTTTCTCTTAAAACGTGCGCGTACGTTCATAACATTCATAACATTCATAACGTCGAGTATTTGAATTAACTTATCTTTGTATACGAGTGACCTTTTTTGTTGTTGTTGTTGTTCTGTAATTTGAAAGCACCTTAGACACATCTATACAACTGCAAATACAAGAAGAGTATCAATTCCGGTTAACGAAATCATGACTTCTGACAATTTACAGCATGTCCTACGAAAACACACACAAAAAAGAAAAGAAAAGAAAAGAAAAGAAAAGAACACATTGTTTTATAATGAGAAGGATAATAAGAATCCCAAGGGGAAAAGAGCTAGGATACCACACCCACACAGTTTCACAAGCATGAATGAACAAAATTCCTCAACCATGATCTAAAATATATAACATTGGGAATCGATAAAATTTTGAAGAGTTTGATAGCAAAAACCGATAAGTCCATTTTTGAAGATTTTGAAGTACGGTCTCTGTCATAAAGTACAAAATAATACCTTTTAAACTATATATTGGTTACTACATATAAAGGTACATTTTTGAAGTTATGGTCAAAAGAAGCAAAAATTTTATTATTGTTCTCTTTATTTTTCTTGACCTGTAATCGCAAATATCTCCATTTGGCAAATATGGACTTATCGGTTTTTGCAAACAAACTCTTCATTTACACTTTTTTTTAAAAGCAGAGCAACAAATTCATTAAAGTAAACTATATGCAGGCTTAAAGCCAAGGTTTGAATTTGCTGTCCTATAACCTGCCTATGACAATAATATGTTGTTAGCTTTTGTCATTTTGTTCACCAAATTTGCCAACAATCTTTTAAACACCACACATGTACATTTTGTATTTCTGCAAAAGCAATATAAACTGGTGACAAGAGGTGCATCAGTGCTTTGAAATAAATTACATAATCTTCAATTCTCTACACAATACGTAATTCCTGCGTGGGTATAAATGCAATAAGTTTTACCAGTCTAGGTGCAAACTTTAAAAGTGTGCAGAAATCGACCACACAATGACTGGAGAATCATAAAGAGCATTTTCCTTTTGTGCTTTTAAAGTTTAGAACTATGAATGACTCCACTTCTCAGATTAGCATCTAGTCTGATCTGATAACGTCTACCCCCCCCCCCCCCATACAGTTGATTCAAAGCTGTTAAATGCAAATTATAGTGAAACATTATAAGTTGCAAATACTGTATTGGGATCATGCCAAAACATGTGACCCTCCATCACACAAACCAACAAAAAGTCGCCTGACATGAATATTTGGTTGATGGCAGATTCTGAAAGAGCAGCTATAGAATACACTATAAGTCAATGCAAATGAACTTACCTACCCTACATATTTCTCAAAGGTTTTCTCTGGCAGCATCAGTGTGTTTTCTTTGACTCAGCTCATTCTTGGCTAGCGTAGGTTTCTGGTCGATGCTGTCAACGGGCTATCGGGCTAAAACTGTCATTCTGATCGATGTATTCTTTTGGTCACCCAGCTCATTCTTGACTAGCCCATCGGTTCTGTTTGATGCTGTCAACGGGCTATCACAGGCTGTCATTCTGGTCGATGTATCGTCTTAGCCACACAGCTCATTCTCGACTTGCCCAGGGTTCTGGCTGATGCTGCAAATGGGCTATCCCGGGCTCTTATTCTGATCGATGAATTACTGTGGCCGCCCAGCTCATTCTTGGCTAGTGGTAGGCCTACGGTTCTGGCCGATGTTGTCAACGGTCTGTCACGGGCTGTCTCTCTGATCAATGTAGAGTCTACCTTTTTCCCTAACCGCACCAGCGACCCAAACACGTACGTACTGCTTCATCGTCCCGGCCAGAGTTACTTGTTCCCTGGTTTCTGTGCATGTTGGTGTGTCCACTTCCCTGATATATGAATTGAAAGATACAATAGACCTACACCGCGTTAATAAAACAATGTCATTGCTATAATTCGATAAACAGAACACGGCATTACACGGCGCGACTCCTCACTAAGAACAAGCCTGAAAACATACTGAAGAGATTTTGACCTAACAGTTAGGCCTACTGGGCTGTAGACAGACCTCTATTGGCTCTAACGTTAACACTGACAGTTATATGGACTTATAACTGCTACATTGTAACTTATAAGCTTCTAACATTAGAACAAATTTCCTTATTGCATGTAGACGGTATAGACCTTACCCCGGGGCGCTCCTTGTACACAGTTATCTTTGCGTTCGGCGTTTGGGCTATGTTTCGGAGTTAGTAGACTCTATTTTTAATAGGCATAGAAATGTCTAAACGTTACATGCATACCTAGCTAAAACTAGCCTAAGTAACTTAGCCCGGCCCAGTCGCTGTAAGAACGTGACAGCCATGCTCCGGCCCCGCACGGCGTCTGTTCGGGCTAGCCCATGAGCCATTGCTATGCCAAATTTCTAATTGTAAAGTGTCAGCTCAGCCTAACATGTTATTGATAGATCTGGATCTACTGTACCTGGTAAACATTACACAAGATAGCAGCTTCGATCAAATTAGATCTAACATTAGGATCTAGCTAACCGTTAACTGTTAAAGGTTAATCACTGACTGAAAACGAAAACTGAATGATGAATCTAACAGTAACACGTAACATTCTAACTTGATTTTGTACCAACGTCGAACGAATGTCATCTAAAAATGAGATAAAACCACATTAAAACTAAAAATCTTACCTCTTCTCCTAAATTGTGATGACTGCCATGGCGAAAATGGAATTGACAGTGACACGTTTCCAGTCCACTTTGTCAAAAGTAATGTCTAACGTTACCGGGTGCCGTTCTTTATGGGTGTGATGTGTTTGTGTCGTGTCTACACTGGATAGCCGTCTGCCGCTGCGTGTTATGTATGGTATTGCATTGGCACTCTGCCGCTATGTGGTGGTAGGTTTGCATAGGCGCTAGGCGCAGGTAGGCAGGCAGCACAGGGCTACATAGCCGCGGCGCGTGCCGCCGCGGTTACATACTAGTAGTCCTACAGTGCAGTACTAGTATGTGTACGTTTACGCGTACGCATATCTGATCGAGCGCTAAAATTGGATGGTGGCAAAAGCAGCTGTCAGTTGGCACGCAGCCAAGAGAAGTCATTAGTCTACGGTAAAAACAATAAGAGTACTTTTTATTATCACAGCAGTAGAAACACATACAATATTTTTGTACCAATACCACAGTTTTGGTGATTCTTAGATCTGACATTCGAATATACAGCAAGGGGAAAAATGAAAGTGAACCTAAAGATATTGTTTGACCTGCAGGAGTACCACAAATAACACTCGGGGACTGGGTCGCATACTAGCAAATGGTGACGAACGGAACCATTTCGATTGGGAACCATTTATAGGTGCTCATCGGAACCATTTTGCGAGAACCATCTGATGAGAACCATTTTGGAGCCGACGAGAACCATATGAGAACCTTTTTTTCTTAGAGTGCAGGGTATGGGAGAGAATGATTGTTTTCCGTTTCCACTGTGAATGAGATGTTAAGGCCGTGTCACACCTTTCCGGGCAAGCATTGCGTGCGACTTGGAAAGAACAATTTGACTACCCGGAGGTCCCCTTAGATGATCCGCACATGACAGCACCTAGCACGTATCTCACCCGTAGTCGCCCGGAGGTGCGCACGCAAATTTTTTTACCCGCAACCATGTTTAGGCCCTGTCACACCTTTCCGGGCAAGCTACTCAGGCTTGTTGCGTGTAGGGATTTTTCAGCATACGGGACCATTTCTGAGGGCGGACAAGGATTTTGGCGAGTCAGTGCATGTATCTTAGTTGCTGGACGCGTTCTACTTAAATTTTATTTGCGAGTATACTGTGTGACCTTTGTACAAGTCGCGTGGGGGCTGACAACATAGTGAAGGAATTCCTCCGAAGGAGTTGAATGGCAGAAGTCCCACGTACAGAATGTCATTATCTTGGCATACGGGACTGCGAAGTACCTGCGTGGGAGTTGCCTGCGAGGTGCTGCCGCCAAGGGCCTCCTACTGGCGTTTTGCGTTGACCTATCCGGGCATCCCCGCGACTCACTCGGAAAAAAAAATTGGTCATGCTCAAAACTTGGCTGCGGTTAAATTGGACTTGCGTGCGCACCTCCGGCCAACTACAGGCGAGATACGCGCTAGGTACTGTCAGGTGCAGACCAACTGCGGAAAGCTCCGGGTAGCAAATTCGTTTCCCCTCAAGTCAAGCCGCAAAACTTCCCCAGATGCGGCATGACAAGGCCTTGAGCATGCTCAAAACTTGTTCCGAGTGAGTCGTGGGGGTTCGCTCGCAGAGGTACACGCAGAACACCAGTATGAGACCCTTACCAGCAGCACCTCGCAGGCAACTTCAACGCAGGTACATCTCAGAACCGGTAAGTCGCTCGTAACAGAAAACGGATCTGTTTCAAAGCTCTCACGCAGGTCACACAAAATACACGCAAGTAGAAGGTAAGTAGTATGTGTCTAGTAGGTAAGAAACAGATGCGAAACTCGCAAACATTCTTGTCCGCCCGCGGAAAATTCTCCTGCGTGCGGAAAACCCCTCCTCGCAACAAGTCCGGTTAGCTTGCCCGGAAAGTGTGACACGGCCTTTAGAGTGTTGTTTGTTGAGATGCGTGAAGAAGTCGCGACTTCCTACCAAAATGTCCTGTGGTACTTAGCCCTTTGGTATTTGTCAGTACCACACAATGTGCCACACAAAATCAATGTTACCACAGGAACGGTGTGGTACTGTACCACAGGCTTGTAGGGTTCTCCCTGTGGAACATGTCAGGACTGCACAATATACCACACAAGTCTATGTTACCACAGGAACTGTGTGGTACTGTATCACAGGCTCGTGTGGTACTACCTGTTGTACTTGTCGGTATCACACATGTACCACACAAACATATGCCAGCACAGCTACTCTGTGTTACTATACCACAGGCTCGTGTGGTACTTCATACGTGTGGTACTGCTCGGTACAGTGTATCACACATGTACCACACAAACATATGTTAGCACAGGTACTGTGTGGTACTCCGTGTGGTACTTGTCGTTATCACACATGTACCACACAAACACATGCTATAGCACTGGTAGGATCACTGTGTGGTACTGTAAACAGGCTTGTGGGATAGCTGGCTGTGGTATCTGTGTGATGATGCAATGTGTCCAGAGGTGTCAGATGTTACCACCCAAAATATCATAAGAATATCTGATACCACATGACTTAATTGGTAAGTACTACAGGCGCATGTGATAATGTGAATAGCCGGCTGTAGTACCCATGCAGTAATGTATCGTAATCTATAATATTAAATGGGTTAGTCAAATACCGGTTAGTGATTGGCTAAACACAGTCACGTGATGGAGGAACATTGGTTATGTTCGCCCATGGGAGAACATTTTTCACGTAACAAATGACAGAAGGACCCGCGCACTCACAGTGAATTTGGCTCTACGCGAGCATCGAGTGCGTTGTGCTGTTGGTTGACGTTGACGTATTTGACGTATTTGACGTATTTGACTATAAACCCATATAATATAACAGATGATGACTTTTGTTGTCGGGAACATGTAGCAAACGTTCCATCCTCAGGGTTTGAAATGCTATTTCGGGAGGCTACAAGTCCCTCGACTTCGTCTCGGGACTTATAACCTCCCTCAATAGCATTTCAAACCCTTTCGGTGGAGCATTCGTTACCTTCCCTCCCCCACCAGTCATCTAATGTTCCATAGAAAAGGTTGTGCAATGACCGCGGGTAAGAGGGGGAAGCACATGACTGGATACGCCTTCTTGCTCTTTTTTGAGACATGTAAGGAGGATGTCATGTATCTGTTGTGGTGTTAGTTATGTTCTTGAAAAAGAGAGGCGTCATCGGTGAGACTTTGTTTGATGATGTCACATGCTTCCATCATTGACAGGAACGGTGCTAAAGAGTGATTCTACATCAAAGCTGACGAGGATGTCTGTGTAGGGTTGACGGTGGTGTGAGAGATAATGTAATTGAAGTGTTGTGAATGTGGTGTTCTTCCGTCTCCACTAGTGCAACTTCAACTTCCAGCCCATTACTGTCCCCGACTCTTCATTTTTGCCTTCCATACAACCCCCGTTACTGCTTTCCTCCTCAATCATGTCAATTCTCCTCTTTCTAGGCTTAAAGCCAAAGCATGGTTCTGGTACGCCTGCAAAAGTTGTCAAATTTCCCTGTGAACGTAGCCTATGCCTAGGAAATGTGCGGAATAACGCTGTAATAACAAGGTATGCGATGGGTAACGACGAAAATGCGAAATAATAACCAAAAAGGTTCAGTCTCAGAACATACCCGAACGAGGTCAGGCTAAACTTGGACTTGGGGATAACTCGGCCTCGCTTTGACGGCGGGCAGAGTTGTATTCACACATGGTTTTCAAAACTTGAAGTTTTGTAAACTACGAGGCACTAAACTCCAAGTTAGTGCAGATGTAGACGCACGTAGTTTTGAAAACTACGACAAAACCTTAAGGCGAAGACACCACGACAACACAATAAATTCCTTAGGGTTTTGATGTAGTTTCGTCGTGGTTTTGGGAATGCCCCCCCCCCCCCCCCCACAGAGCGCTAAAACTACGGCAATTGTGAACGGAGTTATGTTAACCACGACGCTCAATTTTCCAACAATAGCGCGCGACCGTGTGTGCGAACTAGGCGTCTGTTGCGACAATCCTTGACGGAGTTGCCGTCAAGGATTGTCGCCCCGTCAAAGATTGTCGTCTGGCCACAATCTGTGACGAGGGCGGGCGACAATCCTTGCCGCCAGCCCTCGAAGCACATTTTGCTGGGTAATATCGTTCTTGACATAGTCATTGAAATACCAACACATAACTTACATGACATGGCTACATCCATGCAAACATGCCATGTAAAAAGTCATGGTGAGGTTTCAAGGAAGTGTGTATGTGCGCGCGCACATGATAATTTAGTGTCCGTTTGTGTGTGTGTGTGTGTGTGTGTGTGTGTGGGTGTGTGTGAGTGTGTGTGTGTGTTAGTGTATATGATGGAAGAATGTGTTTATTATGTCAGCGTATGTGTTTTGGCTGCGCGTGGGGAGGGATACCTAGTAAGCTGTTGCTGGCATAAACGTTATATTGATTTTATCAGCAGCTTTGACTTTTTCATTGATGAGTTTGTTTGATTTGTATATGAATTCGGTGTGGTGCTTGCGTGCGGGCGGATGCTGCTTTTATGCATACGGTCCATTATGTCTTATCTATCAACATTGGGAAGTCGTTTCATCAGGAAGGAAGGTGGTATCGGTTCGGGTTTGTGTGTGTGTGTGGGGGGGGGGGTTACATTTCGTTATTGCAAAGGTTCGTTATTCTGAAGGCTCTTTAGTCCGAAGGTTCGTTATTTCGAAGGTTTGTTATTCCGAATTTCATTTTCGGATCAACGAACCTTCGGAATAACGCCACAATGTTCGGATTAACGAAACCTTTTTATGCCTCCGCCACGAAGTGGTGCCGGAGGCATTATGTTTTCGGGTTATCCATCCGTACGTCCGTACGTCCGTCCGCATTCGTTTACGCGATAACTTGAGTAATATTGACTGGAATTTTACCAAACCTGGTCCAAGTGTAAAGTATGATGGGGCAATTATTTGATTAGATTTTGGGTGAAATCGGCTAAAGGTCAAAGTTCAAAGGTCAAGGTCAAATCATGAAATTGTATCTGTTTACGCGATAACTCAAGACTGGATCAAGCAAATTTCACCAAACTTTGTCCAAGGATGATGTATGGTGGGACAATTACTTGATTAATTTTTGAGTGAAATCGGACAGAGGTCAAAGGTCAAAGATCAAGGTCAAATCCTAAAATTTATCTTTTTACGTGATAACTCAAAACTGGATGAAGCAGCTTTCACCAAACTTGGTCCAAGGATGATGTATGATATGGCAATTAGTTGAGTAGATTTTAGTGACATTGGCAAGAGGTCACAGATCAAAAAGTCAAGGTCAAATGCTAAAAATGTTGCTATTTCCCCATATCCATGCAATGCCCAAAGGTATTTTCTTGAAAATTAGTGTAGACATGTACTACTGCATAAAGATTCTCCAGAGAGAGTTTCATGTCATAAGGTCAAAGGTCAAAAGGTCAAAGATTAGGTGAAAATGTTACAATTTCACTTCTCACAAATGGTTCAATGTATCTTCATGGAACTTGGTACATACACATGTACTGGCTGGCAGGGATTATCTAGGGAATTTAGGGGTCATGGGTCAATAGCCAGGGGGTCAAAGGTCAAGGTCAACTTGTCAAAATTTTACTATTTCCCTCATATGTATATGCAATGTTTGCATTATTTTTAGAACTTAATATACAATGTACATGTATTACCTAATGGAGATTCTCTTGGAAATTTCCTGCCAGAAGGTCAAAGGTTAAGGGTCAAGGCCAGGTTTAAATGCAAAAAAAAAAAATCTATTTTATACTGTAATTACACTCTTTCTTTATACCTTGAAAAATTACTCAATGCATAAACTTATGAAAGGGTCAGTCAGAAGTCCAGTAAAATCTTCAATTCCCCCAATACATGTACCTGCAATCTTTAATAGACAATGTAGTTCGAGGAAAGTGAACATTCAAGATATTTCTGACAAACCTGTCATTTCAATATTTTGCCAGTTATGTGAAACTGTTATCTCACATTGTGAAGACATTATACTATACACCTATTGGGAGAATCATGCATTATGGCGGAGGCATCAGTCGCCATAGCGACATTTCTAGTTCATTTTTGGATTAACGAACCTCTAGGTATAGGGAATTGTATGTTTCGGATAAATGAACCTTTGGAAAAACGAACCTTCGGAATAACGAACCTTCTGAATAACGAACAGCACCCGTGTGTGTGTATGTGTGTAGGTGTGTGTATGTATGTGGGTTGGTGAATGTGGGTGTGGCATGATTTAGGGTTTGGTTAATCGGGGGTTGGTGGGTTGGGGATTTGATTTGGAGAATAGTTATAAATGGTATGACAGATTTCGGTAGGATTTAAGATTAAGATACTGGTGTATATTTGTTTCGGTTGGGGGGCGGTTGGTCGGGTTTCTTATGACTGATTTCATTTTAGATTTGTATAATGTATTTGTGCTTTTTTTTTCTTTATGTATTGTATGTCCTTGTAAGTAAGAAGGTGTAACATGATCTAAGCCAATATATTTAAGGGATATAGGTTTGGTAGGGCCCGACATGTCAAAACTTTCTCGTGAAGAAATTGTTATATGGTTGGTCTATAATCGAGTTATCTATGTTGAAGTAAGATTATTTGTAGTATAAATTGACAAATGGATTTGTTTGTGATTCTAATTGCCATTTGTAACGTTTTTGTTCATGTTACACCCAGAATGGGTCAATTTATGAATGATTTGAATGAAATCAATATCAAGGAAAAACAAACAAAAACTAGACTCGGAATTTGTCAACACTGACAAATTAGGTGATCCGATCTATTGGGAAATCAATGATTTGAGTCCTGATCCCAATAGGCATGACCATACAGGTTTCATCTGTGTTGAGGGGACATTGGCCATGTGATGTTTGAAGTCTCATTTAGAAAAGAGAGTCAGACCTGCCATCTTTGGTACCGAATTCCGTATGCACTAACGAAGATACAGAATGAAGTATATTTTGACCTTTGACCCCATTTTGCACACCAAAGATAGCATCTGAGCAAAAAGTAGTTATTTTGTGAAATGATTCTTGTAACAGGGTCTTTGCGTATGCAAAATATGGGAAAGTTAGGACAATTATTCACCAAGATACAGGATGAAACATTTATGACCTTTGACCCTAATTTACATACCCAAGATGGTGTCCGATCAAGTAGTATTTTATGAAATAATGTACGTGACATGAACTAAACATGTGCAAAATATGGGGGTGATAGAGGCTGTTTTTCTTGAGTTATTGCAAAGAAAGTTGCAAAAAGAAAGAAATATCTCAATACATCGAAGATAAGCTTTAATTTCAACCAAGTTTTTTAGCATGATCCCGACATCGTATGAAAAAACAAAAGGCACATTGACGATAGCGCAAAGTCTCAGCTACAACATATTAAAATCTGGGAGAATTTCACCGAAGGGTAAGTGAGCTAGTGCTCGATAAGGACAATCATGTCAACTTTCACATCTAGAAAAATTCCCTCCCATAGAGATAACACGTCATAACGAAGGTACAGAAAAAAGTACATATGACCTTTGACCCCACTTTTCACAGACAAGATGGCATCTGAGCAAAAAGTGATTATTTTGTGAAATGATTCTTGTAACATGGTCTTTACGTGTGCAAAATATGGGAAAGATAGGACATGTATTTACTAAGATACAGGATGAAATATTTATGACCTTTGACCCTAATTTACATACCCAAGATTGTTCCCGATCAAGTAGTTGTTATTTTATGAAATAATGTACGTAACATGAACTAAACATGTGCAAAACATGGAGGTGATAGGGGCTGTCTTTCTTGAGTTATTGCAAAGAAAGTTGCAGAAAGAAAGAAATATCTCAATACATCGAAGATAAGCTTTAATTTCAACCAAATTTTTTGACGTGATCCGGACATCGTATGAAAAAACGAAGGGCACATTGACAATAGGCTAAAGTCTCAGCTACAACATATTAAAATTTGGGAGAAATTCACCGAAGCATAAGTGAGCTAGTGCTCAAGAAAGATAGTCATGTCAATTTTCATTTCCAGAAAAACTGCACTCCCATAGAGATAACACGTAAACTGGTCAAATTTGACAAGATTACTTTCAATCCATTTTCACGAGGTGATGCCGTCGTCCAATCAAAATGTTGTTATTTTATTAATAAAAGACTATTTGTGACCGTGCACCTCAAAACAAACATAAAGTCGCACATACTGATTTTGCGTGAGGACTGAAAATAAGTGAAATGGGTCAACGTAGCCAAACTTGACTTTTTCATATTTTCTGAAAGAGCGGGTCTTCTTTTATATTATGTTAGAATTTGGTATCATAAAACGGGCAGGAAAGTGTGTTTTTTTAGCAGTTTATCTCGAACATTTTTGGTAGAATAGTGTGATTAGGTGAGTCTTTAGAATCCCTTTTTTCATTTCTGAAAAACCTTGTCCCCACTCTTCACTTTCAACTCTAATAACTTTTGAAATGATAGTGCTACTGCTTTGAAAGTTGGCATTCATTATGGACAGAATGTGTTAATGAGGCATGCTTAATTTCACTTTAATCTGATAATCCCTTCATTGTTGTTACTCTGGTGGTTTACTTCCTGTTTTTTGTCCCATTCATCGCACAGCCAGCACGGTTTGGTAAAGATTAAGCGCTTGAATAGACACTGTACTTCAGAGCCTCTTTTCTCAGTTCACACTTTTCCTGAGTTTGTGCTTTCTTTCCAATATTTAGATAGGTTGGGAGAGTCCATTTGAATGTGGGTGTGGGATGATTTAGGTTTTGTTTAATAAGGGGTTGGTGGGTTGGGGATTGGATTTGAAGAAGGATAGTTATAAATGGTATGACAGATGTTGGTAGGATTTAATATTTAGGATAGAAGCTTAAAGTCTGCTCTTTCATAATATGCTCTAAACTAAAAATTCATGTCTGGCGACTTTTTGTTTGTTTTGAGGTGCAGGGTCACATTTAATAAGCTACAACATACTGAAATTTGTGTGAAAATCGGCAAAGGATAAGTGAAATACGCTCGAGTGAACTTGAATTTTGATGACGTCATTTTGAAAATTTACTTTTTTTATTTTATTAAGAAATTTGATATCTTTTAATCATTTTTTCAGCATCGCCAACCCATGAAATGACATGTACAACTCATCAGCTTTCAGAATATGTAAAGAAAATGGGAGGTCAGCGTCCATCCTGACGAGTAAAATCGGATTACAATTAGCGGTTTTTGGCATAGTTGCACTGTATATCGCCATTGACGCGCGCGCGGAATTTCAACTTTGACGGGCCCGTATGACGTCATATTGAGTCGGATTGACTTGAAACTTGGTAGAAATCTTCCTTGACTTTTCAGGCATCCGATAAAAGTGAAAAAACGGGAAATTTCTATTGCATATGAGCTGTGCGTGCGTATATGCGCGCGCGCGTACGCGCCCGTCCAATTTTTTCAATTTTCAAAAAATGCTGCAAATGGTCTGAAACGTGTGCAAAATAAATTTGAGCTCGATTGGAGCATACAAATATTTCAACGCGCGCGTACGCGCGCTTCTTAATAATAAATATGAATTTTGATAATGTGAGTAGAATGCGCTTGACTTGAAATATATGTGACGTAAATTTCATTGAAAAATTCTTTTCCATTAATGAGATATGAATGAAAATGTGTTTTCATGTGACGTCATAGTGACGTCACGGTTGACCAATCACAATGATACATTAGATTTGTCGTCTTTGGGACATGATACATTTATGCTATAAGTTTGAAATTGATACTCTTAGAACTTTCTGAGTAAGTAGATGCACAACTTTTGTCCAGAAAGAAAGAAGAAGAAGAAGAAGAAGAACAAAGAATCCGTACAGATACAGAAGGTGATCCGAGAGGATACTCGGATCACCTAAAAACTGTTGAGGTGGTTTATTTGCATTATGAGGATTTGAGTGTTTGTTGGTGTATGTTTACAATACGTATGTATTGGCGGTGTGCATATGACAAAGAATAGTGATATGGAAGTTATAGTCAAGACTGATGGAAGAATATGACTACAGTGAAAAAATGAACAAAGACAGATAACATTAGGGAGGGTACCTCCCTCGTATGCCTTTTCTTTCGGTCTCTCTCTCCTAGCCCGCCTCACCGCTGAAATTGACACACCCATACTATTTTGAAATCAACGCTGCTGTGAACTCTATGAATACGTGCCCATACACGTTGAAGGCATTTTCATTGCCACAGTAGTGTCTGCTGCTCAAAAAAGTTTGTTCGCACAAACATCAAAACACAAACACAGACACACGTACGCATACAGGCACACGTATACACACAGACAAAGAAACCACTACCACTATACAACCACCACAAATGCACAGTTGTTACGACACGGATTGTCGCCCCTACACGGATTGTCGCCTCCTGCTCGGGGCGACAATCCGTGACGGGCGCTGGCGGCACGGATTGTCGCCCCCTACACGGATTGTCGCCTGGCGACAATCCGTGACGCTTGTGCAGTTCCCAGTTTTTGACCTCGAAGGCGACAATCCGTGTTGGCAAAAAATTGTTGCGACACGGATTGTCGCCCCGTCACAGATTGTCGCCCCGGGCTCGGGGTGGTTCCTCCGGTGTTAAGCTTTGGTGGGATGGGTATGATTGGTAAATTATGCGTTTGTGTGTGTGGGTGTGTGTGCGTGTGTGTGTGCGTGTGTGTGTGTGTGTGTGTGTGTGTGTGTATTGTGAGCTGCATGATATGTGATGTGTATGATTTGTTGTGTGTGTGTGTGTGCGTGTGTGTGTGTGTGTGTGTGTGTGTGTATTGTGAGCTGCATGATATGTGATGTGTATGATTTGTTGTGTGTGTGTGTCTGTGTGTGTGTAAGTGTGTGTATGTGTGTGTGTTTGGAGTATAATAATACAATATGTAGAAACTGTGCATATGTGGTGGTCATAGTGGTAGTGGTTTGTTTGTATGTGTGTATACGTGTGCCTGTATGCTTACGTGTGTATGTGGAATATAGCGGCGCTACTGTGGCAATACAAACGCCTTCAGAGTGTATGAGCACATGTTTAAAAAATTCACACCAGCGTTGATCTAAAAATAGTATGGGCGTGTGAACCAAAATCAGCGGTGAGGCAGGCTAGGCGAGAGAGAGACCGAGAGAAAATACACAGGAGGGAGGTACCCTCCCCAAATGTTATTTGTCTTTGTTCATTTTTCACTGCAGTCATTTTCTTCCATCAGTCTTATAAACTAGAACGTCCATACCACTATTCTTTGTCCCAGAATAGGTTTGGCATGCTTTATGCATGAGCGAATAATTTCCACACGCCGTAAAAAATTTGTCAATCGTTAGTTGATTTTAGCACAAACGAATTGCCATTGCACATCGCTAATACATACGTAATACAAACAAACACCAACAAACACTCAAACAAATCCTCATAATGCAAATAAACCAACTCAACACTTTTTTCCTTGATATTCATTGATTTCATTCAAATCATTCATAAATCGACTCATTCTGGGTGTAACATGAAAAAAAAGTTACAAATGGCAATTCGAAACAGAAACAAATCCATTTGTCAATTTATACCACAAAATTACTCACTTCAACATAGATAACTCGATTATAGACCAACCCTACTAACAATTTCTTCACGAGAAAGTTTTGACATGTAGGGCCCTACCAAACCTATATTCCTTGAATACATTGGTTTGGATCATGTAACACCTTCTTACTTACAAGGGCATATACATAAAAAAAAACACAAATACATTACACGAATCTAGAATGAAATCAGTAATAAAAAAACCCGACCACCCCCTCCCCTCCCTATCCGAAACAAATCTAGGGCCTACATCTATCCTAAATATTAAATCCTACCAACATCTGTCATACCATTTATAACTATCCTTCTTCAAATCCAATCCCCAACCCACCAACCCCTTATTAAACAAAACCTAAATCATCCCACACCCACATTCACCAACCCAAATACACACACACACACTGCACACACACACACACACACACACGAAGGTTCCGTTATTCCGAAGTTTCGTTTTTTTCCGAGGCTTCATTTTAATATCCGAAACACACAATTCCCTATACCTAGAGGTTCGTTGATCCAAAAATGAAATTCGGAATAACGAACCTTCGGAATAATGAGCCTTCGGACGAATGAGCCTTCGGACGAATGAGCCTTCAGAGTAACAAACTTTTGCAATAACGAAATGTAACCCCCTTCCCACATACCGACGCACACCCGAACCGATACCACATTCCTTCCTGATGAAACGATTTCCCAATGTTGATAAATAAGACATAATGGACCGTATGCAGAAAAGTAGCATCTGCCCGCACGCAAGCTCCACTCCGAATTCATAATTATACAAATCTGCCAAACAAACTCATCCAATTCAAAGCTGCTGATAAAATCAATATCAACGTTTATGCCAGCAACAGCTTACTAGTTATCCCTCCCCACGCGCAGCTAAAAAACACATACGCAAAAAACTGACATAATAAACATATTCTTCCATCACACACACACACACACACACACGCACAAACGAACACTAAATTATCATGTGCACACGCACATACACACTTCCTTGAAACCTCACCATGACTTTTTACATGGCATGTTTGCATGGATGTAGCCATGTAAGTTATGTGTTAGTATTTCAATGATTATGTCCAGAACGATATTACCCAGCAAAATGTGCTTCGCGGGCGGGCGACAATCCGTGCCGCCAACGCCCGTCACAGATTGTCGCCCCGAGCAGGAGGCGACAATCCGTGTAGGGGCGACAATCCGTGTCGCAACACACAGTTTCTACATAATAGTATTATTATACTCGAAACACACACACACACACACACACACACATACACACACAGCTATACGGAAACTCTACACAAGTCAATTATTGTACGCACCTACAAATCATACACAACACATACCATGCAGCTCACAACAAACACACACACACACACACACACACACACATATTATGCATAACTTACCAGTCATACCCATCCCACCAAAGCATATAAACACTGGAGCAACCACCCCGAGCCGGGGGCGACAATCTTTGACGGGGCGACAATCCTTGTCGCAACAATTTTTTATTTTTATATCATAGATTGTCGCCATCGAGGTCAAAAACTGGGAACTGCACAAGCGTCACGGATTGTCGCCAGACGACAATCTTTGACGGGGCGACAATCCTTGACGCCAACTCCGTCAAGGATTGTCGCCCCGAGCAGGGGGCGACAATCCTTGTCGGGGCGACAATCCGTGTCGCAACAGGCGTCCTTTATTTTCTATCGTAGTTGGCATTAAATTGAAGTTTTGCTAACTGCATGGAGGTGTGAACGGCATCGAAGTTTTGTCATGCTTACGGGAAAGAATTTTTACGCTCGTAGTTAGTATAACCTGAAGTTTTGGGATAGGTGTAGACATGGCTATTAAAAACTTCAAAGACAACGCGTCTCAGCAACTGAGGTTATGTGAGTATAGGCCTGAGGACCGCGCGCTGTCCATTTGTTTTGCACAGGATTAGCACGCACTTTCCTGTCTGTTCAGTTAGGCCTCGTTTGGTATTATACAATAGAATATGGCGATCACGAACTGCGTGTAAATTGCCTGAAATAGGGTCGAGTTTTCCCTGAGACCGAGTTAGTCTGGATTCTTCTGGAATAAAAGTCGGTTTTCTGAATTTTATTTTTCTCAAAATACTCCAAAACGACTCGTCATCCCGGCAAATCGCGTCAGCCAGGTAAGTTTCTTTGTAGACTCTTTCGATATATTGCAAGCAAATATGAAATGGTGTCAGGCGGGTTCTCAAACCCTTACCAAAACTATGTTTTCACTTTAACCTCTGCCAAGCAACGATCCAGATATTAAAGGACTACGTACACATGGTGTTATCGCAAACGTTTCTCCCTCACTTATTTCACCATGCAAACCTTCAAGCAACACATTGAATGTCGTCCTGTATTTGTGTTCATCATCAAATCTAATGAAGCGAAACATGAATACACACTTACTTACATTGTATTTTCCTGCAGGTGTATAAAGACCCTATTCACAGCAACATTCAGATGCCCGAATACTGCCAGTGGATCATAGATAAACCCGAATTTCAGCGGCTGCGATACATTCAACAACTCGGCGGAGCTTCTTACGTGTATCCTGGAGCGACCCACACTCGTTTCGCTCACTGCTTAGGGTAAACATTCTTATCAACAAGTCGGTTTGGAATTGTTTTCCTTCTGTTTTGTGTGTGTGTGTGTGTGTGTGTGTGTGCACTTTTAAAGAATGCATTCATTTCCCTTGATTATCGAAATGTAATCCAGTGTAGGTGTCACGACCCTTGTTAAAGGCATTATTTACCATTTGCAGATGAAACAAAATCCCTTCTTTAGTGATTAAATTGTTTTGAAATATCAGTAAGTGATAAAAAGAACCAACGTAAAAAAACCGTTATCATGATAATCAAAGTCACACGTACTGTTAACTATACAAAATGTGAATAATAGTTATATTAGAATTATATCTAGACTATATAAGCCGTCTACAGTTTTGTTTATAAAGAAAAATAATGATATCTCCTTACATTTCATTTTATTGCAAAATTTCATATGTAGGATGTTTTGTGATACAATTGACCTACTATGCATCAAAACATTTTTAAATCACTGATTCAATGGTGAACTGTACCTTTAAAAAATTATTCATCACAAACCAAGATAAAGTCGCACGCCCTGATTTTACGTAAGATAGGTGAAAAAGATCAGTCTATATGATAATATTCTTTGTTTTTTTCGTAAACTTCTATGATCTAGGATCATTAAACGAACGGGAAATTTTCTTGCTGTTTTTCCAGTTTTTCTAGAAACTTTTGATTTTTTTTTTTGTACAAAGGTGTGATTAGCCATGTCTCAGAGGCCCCTTCATTTTCTAAGACCCTTTACGCACTCCTCACTTTCAACTTTGAAAAGTGTTTAAAGGATTGTGGTACTCCATTGAATCTTGACATCAGTCTTGAATAAAATGTGCTTAGTTAGTGTAGAAACTGCGGCTAAATCTGTGCCCCGTTGCATAAAAGTTACTATTGTGGTAACTTTGCCATCCAGTGGTAACTATACCATGGTAACAATACTCAACAACCAAACAAAATCAAGAATTCCATGGTAGTTACCTTTGGATGGCAAAGTTACCACAACAGTAACTTTTATGCAATGAGACCCTGATAATCTATTACACTCACTTCACTTCCGACATAAATACAAACTGAGAATGGTGTATACATGCGTGTTCGTGGATCTATTGGAGAGTGTGCAAGTTCACCAAAGAAAATGCTCACCACATTACATAAGATAGTTACCCCTGTTTACATGACAGGGTTGTACACTTTATAGACGAGAAAATAATAGCAAGATCATACCACTGCTTGTTATACATACTTTCCAATTTCAGGATTCGGTACATTTACATCGACAAACCGAAATATTTTCCAAGTAGTAAATGCTTTCAAACACGCCACTGCTATGTCTTACTCTGGAAGGACTCGGGTTTTCTCTCCGCAACTATGTATTCATTTCATGACAAGCATCTGCACCATGGGAGACAACAACAACATGACAGTGCTCTCTGCATACGGGCCACCAACAGACAAGCACCCCGGATCCCGCCTTGCCTCTTAGGCCCTTGTCGGAGGACTCCCTGCATGGTAATCCGAGAAGTATCCCCATCGAGTATGACTACAATGGACTTCTCTGATTGACAGGCGAGCCCACTCAACTCGGAACCCACAAGCGCGTACCATGGACCTACTGGTTGTAGGTCCATGCGCGTACAGACCCATCATGTACAAAATCCCCCTGCGTCAGAAAAGTGCTCGGCACTAGTCACAGGCGGGTGCGTCCGGGGCCCGAACCGGCTTTCCTCACGGTGCTTCTTGATGCAAAAATGGCCACAATAACAATTGTTAATAAATCAAATATTCCGAAACACAACCTTCCCTACGAGTTTGACATAACAAGTGGAAAACATCTCATGTACTGTATAAATTACATCTGCGCAGAGGCCCAGAAATGAACAATTTCCGCCATACGGGCACAGCCCGCCGCCACTGCGCAGGAGAGTCGTTCAGCGGTAAAAGGGGGTACACAATTAAAATCAACCCATAGAAATACAGTAGGTGATCCTAGGTGATCCGAGTATCCTCTCGGATCACCTTCTGTATCTGTACCGATTCTTTGTTCTTCTATCTCCTTAAAAGTTGTGCAGAGATTAACTCAGAAAGTCCTCTGCCTATCAATTTCAAAATTATACCATATATGTATCATGTCCCAAAGACAACAGATCTAATAAAATAATAGTGATCAGCCGACCGTGACGTCACTATGACGTCATTATGTGAAAACACATTTTTATTCATATCTCATTAACAGAATGGAATTTCTCAATGAAATTTACGTCACATATAGTTCAAGTCAAGCTCTTTCTACTCATATTCTCAAAATTCATCTCCACCCTTAAAACGGGCGCGTACGCGCGCGTTGAAATATTTACATGCTGAAAAAATGATTGAAAGACATTAAATTTCTTAATGAAATAAAAAAGTAAATTTTCAAAATGACGTCATAAATTTCAAGTTCACTCGAGCGTATCTCACTTATCCTTTGCCGATTTTCACCCAGATTTCAGTATGTTGTAGTTGAAATGCTCTTTCATAAACATATCATCAAAATTTTGATTAGATGACGGCATCACCTCGTAAAAAGGGATTAAAAGTAACCTTGTCAAATTTGATCAGTTTACGTGTTATCTCTATGGCAGTGGAGTTTTTCTGGAAATGAAAATTGACACGACTGTCTTTATCGAGCACTGGCTCACTTACCCTTCAGTGAATTTCTCCCAGATTTTAATATGATGTAGCTGAGACTTTAGGCTATCGTAAATGTGCTTCTACTCTTTTAATAAATGTCAGGATCACATCGAAAAACTTGGTTGAAATTAAAGCTTAGCTTCGATGTATTGGGATATTTCTTTCTTTATGCAACCTTGTTTGCAATAACTCAAGAAAAACAAGCGCTATCGCTGCAATATTTTGCACATGTTTAATTCATGTCACGTACATTATTTCATAACATAACAACTACTTGATCGGACACCATCTTGTTTAGGTAAATTAGGGTCAAAGGTCACAAATGGTTCATCCCTATCTTGTTGAATGCATGTCCTATCTTTCCCATATATTTTGCACACGCAAAATCGATGTTACAAGGATCATTTCACAAAATAACCACTTTTTGCTTAGATGCCATCTTGGGTGTGGGGTCAAAGGTCAAAAAAATATTCTTCATTCTGTATCTTCGTTAGTGTATACGGAATTCGGTACCAAAGATATGGCAGGTCTGACTCCCTTTTCTTAATGAGAATCCAAACATCACACGGCCAATGTCCCTAAACACAGATGAAACCTGTATGGTCATGCCTATTGGAATCAGGACTCAAGTCATTGATTTCCATATAGATCGGATCACCTGATTTGACGGTGTTGACAAATTCCAAGTCTAGTTTATTATTTTGTGTTTTATATATAAATATATGTATACATATTATACACTTCATGAGTCTAGAAAGCCCTTATCGAAACAAGGGATACTTTACACCCTATAGTAAAGGTATTATATGACTGCTGTAGTAAACCACTTTCATTACCAACATCATTATCCAGTGTCTATTTTTAATAACTTAAACACAACTGTTATTGGTTTTACAAAATCTAAATTACACAGAGGTCATACTCTGTCTCATAAATTGAATTTCATGACCTTTCTAACCAGAATGCCATGACCTCTCCATAAGTTTTATACTTTTTTTTTTGCACATTAGACTGAAAATTTGACTTTAAATCGAAACGAAGCAAAGAAAATACAAACATATCTTATACAGACAACAAATAAGCTTCTATAATTTTAGAATTCCATAACTTTCCATGACCTTTTGATGGAAATATCAGTTTTACATGACTTTCAAGGCCTGGAAAAAGACTAGGTCAAATTCCATGACTTTCCAGGTTTTCCATGACCCGTATGAACCCTGGAATCCAGTCATACATGTATCAATCAAACCTCGCGGTACATATCGATGTGCCCACTTTATTGTGAGTGGGCAAAAGGCAACAAAAACGGATCACTCCTAGCTTATGTTATAGGTTTTACCTAAATCAAAATACATACCTGTATCAATAAAATTTGTGGTACATACCGCTGTGCCCGCGTTATTGCGAGTGAAAGAGACAACTGACACATAGAAAAATAGAAACAAATCACACCTAGCTCATATCATGTTGCCTATCCCGCTTCTGAGGTCTTTTAACCATAACTCTATGCCAACATTGGATAAGTGTATATGCCATCCTGACGGTAAAGAATGGCGCCATGATGTCAGATGGCTTGATGCGTAATAACAGGAGCCCCTGTTTGCCGACACCATGCGCGTGCTCGCTTGTTCATAGCCAGGCGAACCCTATCAGTCCAACTCTGGTCGAAATCCGCAAAACGGGCATATGCCATCCTTGGCAGGCTTTCCGACCAAACAATCATTTCTTCTGGAAGAAGTTGCTGCACTTTGCTCATTGTCTCTTAAACCAGCTCCATCAGTGCCTTCTTCGGAAAAGCCCGATGTCGTTTGTACCCGCGTGAATGATGACATGTATGTTGCAAAAGTTGCAAAAGTGCTGAGACGAAAGAATCGATTCCAGCCAGCTGTGAACCTGGCCGAGGCGAAGCCCCCTATATACTCTCCATTGCATTGGACTAGAGCTCGCTCGTTGCCTCCTTCCTTGGACTCCCTCTTGACTGGCGTATCTCCCGACCCCGTACGCTATTGAGTCCCCAACTACCAAGATCGTACGCCGGACTCGCCTGCCTGTAAAACAAAGAAAAATATCTCCCCGGCAGCGTCTAGCTCAACCAAAATATATGCACCAGGTGCATCAGCATTTGTATATAATGAAATACTCCTTACTTTTCAACATGATTAACCATTACTAAGCTGGGTTAACCTTACTAAGCTGAGGTAATCATATATGAACTGCTTTATAATCTAACATCATATTAATTCACAAAAGGTTTATATAAACTGAACTTTATTGAGCAAGCCTAACTACACGCAGCCGCTGTCGCTTCGCGACAGCGGCTGCACGTCTACCCTATTCTTATACGTTGTCACTTTCAGCGGTGGGTGCGTTTCCTTCATGAATATCTTTCTTAAATTGTAGAAAACATACGGAATTCCCATAGTCTATGATGTTCATTCAATTGGTGTGCAATTTTTTTTTCTTTTTTAAGATTACGTCAAAAACACACCGAAATCCGTGATTGAAATCAGGTCTGTAAGCGTCCGTATTGCTTCACTCCTCATCTTTTGCGTGTTATTTGAATGGCAATCACTCTCGTATATCTACAACGTAGCTAGTCGGAAAAGTTCATGACCCTGTCGGAGCGGAAGTGACCCATGCAAAGGTCAAATCATGAGAGCAGCACGCGCGGAAATACATGTACGTATTGGCAGACTACAAGCTTTACGTAAAACACAAAACGCACGGGCGTACGTAAAATGCTACCATAGTACTTCCGGTTGAGCATTCGTGGTAGTTCGTTGATTTTGTGAATCATCGCACGATCTACTCCGAAAAATTCAACAATAAGGTCTGGATACCAACAAAGCACCAAATTCAACTCAACCATCAGCAAAATACGATGTAGGTGAGTGGTAAAAATCATCTTATTGGTAAAATCAAACAAAATTAAAGACATTTTAATGTGACTTTGCCGTCAAAAGCGATGGTCGTATACAACGTAAAACACTAGATGTCAGACTGGAAGCACAGCGGTCTGGTCAGGCTAGAGCAAGCCCTTCGTTATTAAAGAAACATAAAACTGTTAATACCATTTTAACAATGCACATATCCACTATTATCATCTTACTAATAATTACCCCAACGTAAATTTATTCTGCCCCTACCAAATTTATGCAAATGTAACGTTTATGTATATCTGTGACCCAGTGCCCCACATTCGCGGGATTGCCTGTGAATCGAAACCCGCTACTTTACCGACAACGTCCATATACTTGAATAACTCCCTTGCCCGGGTAACGATTCTCTCGGTATACACGGAAGCGTAGATAAGGAAAGCACCACTAGTCTACTGCTCTATTATTTAAGTCTATATTAGAAGTAACTCACGGGGATTTGCGCTGCGGCTAAATTTGAAGTGTAGAGCCCGAATATATCTAACCCTTAGGGGATTGATCACTTTGAATCGAGGCATTCTTGAATAGACAACCAACAATTACAAACTCGCCCTTCCATATCTTTCCTTTGATATAATATGAGGACCGTTGAACCTAGCTCAACCCTAGGTGCGCCATCAGGGAAGGCTTCGGGAATCCAGTGTATAACAACTGACCCTGTACCTCGCCCTTAACCACAGGCATTTCATTAGTATTATGCACGGCTGCTGTAGGCCAAGGAACTATATGGTAGCCCTTCATTTCGATCCTCACCGTTATCACCGGCCGCGTCAGTCATGTCCTGCTCGGATTGGGCTCTCACATTGAGCTCTCCCAGCCGCCTGCCCCATAGCACGGTCCTCGGTCTGCTCCCTGTAGTACAGCTGCCAAACAGCGGTACTTGCGCTTGGGCCCCGGCTGGTACTCCTAATAATGTTCGTCTGCTGGGCTTCGGGCCGCCGACACCGCCAATCGCGAGGTCACTGGAACCGTGGACGGTGGAGGGGAAGTAGTCATTCCTTGCCGGCGTGTATTGGGTTTGGGAGCATACCGAGCACCCTCCTTGCTCTTGTCGGTGCCGGAGGAGCGCTGGCCGATGCTACAGCCCATGAGGTTTTCCGCTGTGAACATTTTGGCTCATGTTGTGGCATCTTGCAAAATCCACTAACAAGAGTTGACAGTTTTGTATCAAAAAAAAAAAAAAAATAGTTCTATACTAGAGTGGTACACAATGTTTAGTAGCGATAATGTAAGACGCAGTTCTCCCATACTAAACGATGATAAATGAAACAGCAGACAGTGTTCCTGCATGATCTTAGCTAGTAGTTTACCAGTAACTTAAGCGAGAGCCAAAATTTGATGTTATCTCCATGAAATCCACGTACAGAATGATCCCTTCTCATGTTAGCTAAGCTTTCCCACACTAAATATTAAATTTTACCACGCGCAATGTTATGCGTGCACTAAGGCGGTTAAGCCGTCGGGAACCATCAAAGGAGATCACTTGTTCATGTTCCCGGCCGCGCCCTTTTGCCGTATACCGCCTGCAATCAGACCCGACTGGGCGACGCCCCCAAAGGCAGAAAACAAGCCAGTGAGCGAGTGTAAACCCCTTTTAACGACTAGCGCCGTTAAAGGAATTACTTGTGGTTGCCCTGGACTTTTTACATCTTTTTTTTTTTTTTTAATTCATTGCACTTGCACAGAGCACAGATAGGTATTAGCAAGGAGGTTCAAGAGAATGGAGTCACAACCGTCTTATTTCCTTTTAGTCCAAGAGCATTAGTTTTAACCTGGACATTTTTGGTAACAAGCTGATTTTTTTGTTTTCAGGAAAGGTCCAGAAAAATGTCTAGAATAACATTCTAAAAGTCCTCATAAATCCTCTTTGAGCGTTTTCCGCAAACCAAGGTGGCGTCCAATATGGACGCTAACCAGAAATTCTTATAACTTTTCAACCAGAGAACTCAAATACAAAATATAAATGTCTAAATATAAATTATGTTTTGAAGAATGAAGAACTCAATAAAACACATATCAAGAGTTGTTGATGCACGCAAGTACCGAAATCGAAGATGGCGTCCAAAGTGGCTGCCATTTTCTGAAATTAATTCGTATAACTTTTCAGCCAGGTAACCCAAATACAAAATTTGAATGTCTAGATATATATTCTGAAGGATGAAGAACTCAATGAAATACATATAAGAGATTTTAAAGCACGCAAGTACCGTAATCCAAGATGGCGTCCAAAATGGCCGCCATTTCCTGATTTTTTTTTCCTCATAATTTTGCAAGTAGATTTCAACTGTACACACTTGGAATGTCGAAATATACGTTTTGAGTCACAAGGAACCAAATATAATATTTATTCAGAGATTTTGAAACACAAATAAAGCACTTAAGCACTTTCAGAAATCCAAAATGGTGTCTTAAAAAGCTGCCATTTCTTGTTTTTCTCCTAACCCTGAAACGAACTTAAATGTATATTTTGAGACATAAGGAACCCAACGAAATACTTATTCAGAGATCATGAAGCACGTAAGTACAAATAAAACTACGTGAGTTCTTCGCGAAAACCAAATGTTGCCCAAAATTGCTGTTTTTAGCCTGCTTCAAGAGACAAAGAAATTCAACATAATGTTCGAGATTCAACAACTCAGAAGGTCCAGTGGAATCTTTGACTTAAATGTGCACAACACGGGTATAGGTTGGGTCGGATGCACAGGGGGTGGCCTGTACAATCATTATTATTATTATTATACATATATATATATATATATATATATATATATATATATATATATATAACCTGAATTATTTGCACTTTTTCATTAAATTGCAATGATAAAAAAGATAAACGTCCCTCGCTCGGCCCCTTTCCATAGACTTTGTACACTTTTGAGATTAACAAATTTCCGAATATGTCATCAAAAAGTGTGCACTAGATCTTTCACTTACAAAATGCAAAAGTTGGGTAATTTGCCCTTCCTAACCCTTCCACCGCTCACTTCTCCAATATAAATCAAATACGCCTTTGATTAACAATTCCCAAATACCTGTATTCCATGAAATGTGTGTAAATGATATTTTCATTTCAATTCAAGTGTAAAAGCTCCCTCGTGTTGGAAGGGATGGCGATACTGAGATTATGAATCTACTCTTTGAGGATGAACAATCAATATAACACAAAGGGGGCACTAGGCAGGTTAATGACGATCACAGAAATGCAAAACTCCCTCCAGTCGAAAATGATTCCCTCCCCCCCCCCTCACATCCTCTACACTCTAAAAAAAATACTCCTCAAATTTGAGTAGAAAAGTTCTCCGCATCCGAGGGGCAATTACAAGTTTCTTATCAAAATAATAAGTACTAACTTGTCAAATTTTTGAGTTGGAGTTCTTCTCAAAATTTGAGGAGGAACCTTCTCATTTTTTGATAAGAGTGCCTGCTCAGAATTAGTAGAAACCTGTCAATTTAACAAGTACTTTCTATTCAAAATTAAGCTGGCAACTTCTCAAATGTGAAGAGATTGCCTTGTTAAATGGAATAAGACACACAGACATAAGGGCATGCACATATTCCAACACACACACACACACACACAAATACACACACACATTCAAGAACACAATATCACATGTGGTCTTTTGAAAATTTTTTAGTCGAGTTATACGTATGTAATGATACTTGCGTGGTTCTTCATGTGTGTATGGCTATACCCCAACTCACATTCAGCGTGCCCTATTGCAAATATGTCACATTGAGTTGTAAAGATTACTTTAAGTGGGATAAAATATATCTATCTATGCAATGAAATGATTGCTGACATCTTTGTCTATTACAAATTTAACTGTCCCTACAATATGTTGAAGTAACAGAAGTTAAATACTCCCCACAGTCAAATGCCATTGCACTTCTTTCATTCTTTTTTTTTAATGTTTTTCATTCCCCAAAGCCAAATTCTCTGTGTGAAAAGATTTTTTTTTTTTTTCAGTCCAAAAAGATTTGAATTTGATAAGCAGAGTTCTCTGGATATTATTCTCTTTACACACTCTCATTTTATGAAATTGATGGTGACAAAGTGTCAAAACACGGCTAGTGAAGCAACATGGGATATGTCATGTACTATTGATTATTTCATAAGCAAGAACTTTATTTGAATTTTGATTCTAAAATCCTGCAGACATCACAGGTGTCGTGAAATTTTTAATTTGTAGCTACTGAAAGAAACATTAAGTCTAGTGGGCTGTAGACATCCAAGGTGGTGGACAAGCTGTTCCTCGCCTACTTTGCGGATTTTGTCCATGCTACCATAGCAGGTCATCATAACGCAGATCTTGAGGTTGTTCATGGTGTGTCCTGGTAAACTGAAATTGTAGGCTACGGAAAGTCCTGGTGTTTGTAGCCTTATGGATCGAAGATGTTTTGTTGTGCAAATGGCCAGTCTCCATTTGGTTTCTTCTATGTAGATTTTGTAGCTGGTTGTACATGTGATCGTGCAAAGGTCTCCAGGTACACTGGGATGTTTGTACTGATCTGTGGATTGCAAAATGAATATGTAATGACAAATAAAAAACATAATCTAATGATACAATTGTCCACAATAGCATACTAATACTATTGCCTCAATGTAAGATATGGATTTGACTTGGACATCACAGAAACTTAGCCATCAAATGCTTCAAACAAGCAATATCTAGTCGATTATGCTACTTTACAATCATTCTGTGTTATTTGCATATGAAAACAAACAAACGGAAGAAACGAAACAAATATTAGAATATCTACCAAAATTATTATTTTTTAATCTTATTATTATTATTATTATTTATTATTATTATTTTTTTTTTCGCAAACGTATGTTGCACTGGACTGACATCTGTGTACTAACATATGAAGGTCAAATTATAAATGATCACTGAATATTTTTTTTGCTTTGCAACTGCGTGACCGTATGCTGAAAAGAGAAAAAAAAAAAGGAATAATAGTGAAATAAAATGAAATGAAATGAATGAAAGTATCTAAACTCTTGGGACAATGTACAGGCCTGGTAGGGAGTACAATATATCTTGGTCTACAAAATGAACAGCTGAATCAGCCAAAATTTTAACAAATGCTGAGTTTCCCTCAAAATTCTTCAGTAAATGTGAAATAACATGTCTTAGACTGAAATAGTATGCTTGTGGAGCATTTAAGTACTATAATCACAAATCAAAAAAGAAAAATATTAAAATAATTTGGCTGATCCGCCAGTTCCATTTGCAGATAACAATATGCTGTTTCCAATACTCCATGCTAGTTGAGGTAGTTCCTCCAGTCCACCTGCTTCTCGGCGAATCTCAGGATATCTCTGAAAAATCATGGCCTCTTTGTGATGAGCTGTTGGGCTGCCCGGGGAGCCAAGATTTCAGAATCCTGTCCCACCTATATTTTAAGTTAAAAATGTGTAGACCAGGAAAGCACTATGTATTATTATGAGCATGTTTTAACTTCTTCATTACAGTTAAATGTACTAAAATATGTAAATGAAATGAAAGAAACTAACCATTTAACATCAGACCTTCATCTGCAATTTACTTACTGACCATGTTCATCTATCAATTTGTGACACATTTTCACATTATCATAATCACTAATATGTGTGGCGCTTCGACAAAATGAGTCATAAGTCGCACGGGGAGTTTTCCCGTAATGAGCCGAAAATGAAGGGGAAGCACTGCTCGGGTCAAAATTTTTTTATGACGGATTTTGATTCCTTGATGTTTTATCTATTTGTACAGAAAATTTCACCGTGTAAAAATGAGTACAAGTGTCCTAAATCACAGTTTTTCTGAGACATTTTTTTTTTCCGGTTACATTTTTTTCTAACGCTCGCCTTTGCGTTGCGTTTCGCACCTATTGTTCTTGCCCGATCGAGACTCCGCCTCCGTTGCTAGGGCGTATGCTAATGAAGCATTGCTCTTGACCCCATTGAAGACAAAGCAAAGCATGGTGCGCGCGGCGGCGTCCGCGGCCAAGCGGCGAGGGCTTTAGAATTACGCAATAATAGTGAGCTGACCAAGGCTATCGATTGCATGACCAGCGAGTTTCGTTTGATACATGCACCACATTTCATGAAGTGGTGATTGATGTGACGCACAAATCGCGCTGAAAAAAAAAATAATTCCACGAACGATCACGCAAAATTTATGATACTTTATCAATGAGCTAATACATAACATATCGAACTTGAAACCTCTTTATGCTTGTGTGTACTTTTACAACAGTTATTGGCCTCATTAATGAATTCATTCATACTTAATGATCATAACTTTCGTTCCCTGGTATGTGACTTGCTATTTAAAGTTCATCTTTGGAGATAAAGTAGGGCCTAAGTAGTCAATTATTCTCGTTTTTATAAACTCGACAATTCGTGTGATAATTCGCCAAATGTATGTAATGCGTACTATTATTTCCCTGGTTAATAAAACGTATTGCCCTATTTCTTATGGTGGTTTGGGCCGTGACGGTATGGAGAGAAATCGGAAGACAAACATTATTAATGCCCAAATAGCTCGTGTTTCCTTTGGAGGATATTCTGACTCTTGTCATCTGTGTAGTTTTTTTAGAAGTAGGACCTATTTGAGACAGTGACAGAAAAGCATGGCCAATTGTAATCTCTTACTTTGATAATCAAACATGATCGCCTGCATTTACGTGTTTTTTTTTTCTAATTTCTTGAACTTCGCCTCATTTTCTCTTTAAAAAAAAAAAACAATTACTCGCAACATTTAAAAATCGTAACACAGTCTGCTATCCCACAACATAATGTTCCATTTGATTCGTCACTTTTTGTTTGTCGGGTGACGCCAAATGTTGGAATCTCGAGCGATGATACATGGCATTTTGTTTGTTGGTTTTCGTCTCATCGCTCAAAAGAATTTTGAATACGATTACAAAGGTATCATTTACAAGACTTAACTGATGGTTTACAGAAGTGATCATCAATTCAGTAAGGATTATAGTCAAGTCATGAATTCACTTTACCCATCATGTCTAATCGAACTACGACATTGTTGGGGTGTCCTCGCCTTTTCATTCTCATAGTTCTTGACATAATCAAAACAAATAATTCTTTATATAATTTCTCAAAATACTCAAAAAGATGGCCTAAGTCAAAACTTTCTACAAAGATTGCATACGGCAATCTTTACTGGCCTAAACAAGTTTTCTAGAGCTATCAGTTCCCCCTATGACGATGACTTCGATTGCGTTTTGAACTTGTACCGAACCACTTTCAAAACAGCTGTTATACCTTTATAGTTCGATTAATGAACCAGTCTTTTGAATTCATAACCAACATTCGTAATCGTAACCATACAGTAACATAATGCTGTCAATAACAGTTGGAAAATGTAAATGCTATAATAATAGCGCAAAATAAATGACTAACGATTATCTTCATACATTCTTATTCCTAAGTGATGTCGCAACGAAAATGATTTGACTGCTGCTTCAAGCAAATAAAAGTAAAAAGGAATGGGATATACTTCTAATCATAGTACCACGCCGTACAATGCATTCCACTGTATTTGGTAACGTTTGGTTACGTTTCTGTGCGCTTTACGTACGGAAAATAAAACGCAGATTGATGCTATTAACATGCTAACACACAACGCATTCAAAATGTTGTTGTTGTTTTTTCTTAATAAACCGTGTACAATGTAATGTTTTAGTATACGGTTTGAAACTTCGAATTTGCGAGTCCTTTATAGAGTTATAAGGATTATTACATTATCAAGCAAAAATTAAAGTATTTAGGGATTCGGATTTGCGCAGAAGACTAACAATGCTATATGGCGATCGTTCGCAACAGAGACAATCCGCTTCAATAGATATACAATAAAATTCTGTTTTCATAAATTGAAAGAGAAACGAAAAGAAGTCAACTTTTTAACTTCATTCAGCTCTCTTACCAATTAAACTTGATTTGATCTGTCATGCATGATATCGCTGTGTGTTCTATTAATTCTATTAAATTACTTAATTGGCGTGGTTGTTTTTTTATGCAGAATATTACAGGTAAGTATAATTCATTGAAGTTCATAATGTTTGTACATGTGGCGTGTTCGTTATTTTGTATTTTACACGTGTCCATTATCTGATTCTGACCACGAAAATATGGCGACTGTTTAAATGCGGAGTATGTACTGGAAAACTAATGTCTCCTGCCAGTAAAGACAAACTAATTTCTAGTCTATCCCCGCTTGAAATGGAAATGAAATTTAAAAAACAAACAAACCGAAGTTCGACTTTCAGCAGATTTCAACCGTTTTGTGTAGTGCCTGATACATGTAATGGATACAATTCTTTAGCACATAAGCAATCACATAACTTTCGGGAATAAATGTATGTCTTAATGATTGTATCTCATGGAAGAAAACTCGTCTCCTTACATGAATTTTTAGCTTCTTCCTTTTCAAGCTGCAGGAAAGAAATAGTTGAACATCAATCGCAATCATAAAAGAGAGGCAAATCCTTGAAAATAAGCACAGGAGTACTGAGACACACTACGAAATAAAAACGGGCCTTTTATCACTATTGACAACGCATGACATTGAAATGCTTTTTTTTTTCCCCCGGGGGGGGGGGGGGAGTAAAACAATTGATAATTCTGAAGGTTCGTTAATCACACAATGAAATATGGTTCGCTATTAGCTTAGGTTCGTTAACAAGAAAATTAAATGCGGTTCCTTTTCCGGTGGTTCCTTTACCCGAAAGTAATTAAGCAATCATTTATTCTAATAAGGTTTGTGAATACAAAACGAAGTGAGGAAGGCCTAAGTATTAATTCCGATTATTTGTCAGTATAATTATCTATACTCCACTTCTCAAATGCAGAGAGATTGTAACTGCAAATGTGATGTAAAAAAAAACACACACACACATTAAGCTTAAGCTACAAGTTAATGGTTCTTTGATTATGCTATGGTATTACAAAAGTGACTGAGAATAAGAAGTATATTTATGATACAATTATATAAACCCAACGTGAAGCTATCAAGCCTACATCAACCTTTGCTTCTGATACGTATAGTATGTGCAGCATTGGCAAGCGTGATAAGCGATAATTACTGTGCACGCAACGCCTATGAAAGGAAATGTGCCTAATATGGCGGGTCTTCAGAATGTTACGGCTGTATACAGCTGCAGTAGAACAGACGCGAAAGCAGTCTTTGATGCTCTGCAACATTACGACCATGTGCGTAATTTGAGGGCTTTTAGTACACGCAAAGAACACGATCTCAAAACACGACCATCGTTAATTAACTTCATTGACTTTTTCTACCGATACTGTCTTTTGAACCCCCGCCTACAATTGGTTCTCAGGTTCTATTTAGGTATTGGTACTTGCTAAACCCATCCTCTTTAGTTTCCATTGACAACAACGTGGGAGGAGAATGGAAGCGATCAACGCCCTCGCTAAAAGACGCTTCTCGTAATACGCATTGCGTGCCTTTTTTTTTTCTTTTGTTTCCTATTGTTTGTGAGTTAAAAACTTGCGGCAAACTACACTGTAGCCGACACACAACGCGTACCGACTCATTCATGCGGCGGCAGCGGCACGGACACAAACGCACCGAAGTTTACATTCGGGCTGCCGTATTGGTCAGAATCCTGACCTGTCCTGCGATTGGTTAATTATCTTATACACCCAAGCTATCGCCTTATACGGTAGTGCGTGCTATGGAGCGTAAACGCCGTCGCTAAGCAGGACTGTTGTATTGTTTCGTCCCGTGAAAGAAACTGGTTGTGAGCTTGAACATAGCCTGAACTTCGAGAGCGATTTTCTCCGTTATTTAGAAAATGGACTGACATCATAAGCGTAGTTAATATTCGTTTTTATGATCTATAGGGATGTCGAAATGAGTTGTATTACATATCAGTGTAAAGCTTAGAGTCTGTAGAATTCGCATATAGGCATAACTACGATTTCATTTTTTGCGACTTTTGACTCATTCCGACGGAGCGCGTAAATATAAGAGCCTTTGAGTCTACCTACTCACCTTTCATGGGGCAACATGCATGGTATTACGTTTCTCATCTACGATTAAAGATAACATAAAACATTTCATAACTGTTACCTTTCTGGATCTGATGACGATGTTTCAAGCCTTGCCATTTGGGAAAATGGGGCCTCCCCCTATTCTGACTATGGGAACCCAACATTCAACACACAGACACAATCTGGGATATCCTACCCCTTTGGAAGATGGTGTTTAAGTTTCTATCTATTTACTTTTTTTTGGGGGGGGGGGGCAAACACATGACGACAATTACTATCATGTTTGGTTGAAATCCATCATCTAGTTTTGCAGAAGACATAATGTGCAATAGAGCATGAAGGGGGCAATGCTAAACATGAGTGCCATAAACAATCATCACTTTGCTTCCAATATAGTACAAGAGATTTAACTTTAAAGTACAAATCATATACCATCCGGTCTATGTCAATCAATCAGGGAAAATGCTAAAAAAAAAAAAAGAAAAAAAAATCAGCAGTTGGCACTTACTTCTCACTACGATGTACTGCCCTGCTTTTGCACTTTTCTTTCACCCAAGATACCGCTTGACTATTGGAATGATCATGGCAGCTTAACCATGCAGTTCAATTTGGCCGTCGTGTCCTAGTCGTCTTCCTGCAAGTCATCTGCTAACCAAAAATTCAACTCAATGTCAGGTTTGAAGAAAGTTGACAAACTTTTATGAAAAAGATTCAACAAAAGCCCACTCACATTTTGTTTAAAATGGAACTGAAAGTAAGCACAGGAGAAGACCTCCAATCACACTAATTACACTAAATTTAAGTTAAAAATAAAATGTACTGAAACTGCAAGTAAATGCACAAGAAAAACCCAGCCCTGCAGTTCACAATGGAATCATTGACAAAATCTTAACAAATCCTATCAAATGACATCAAGGATAACTTCCAACTGTCTGTAGCCTACGTTCATGGTTTTATTGTATGAAATGTTGTATGAAAATCCTACACTTTCTTCTCACTTCTGATGTACACTACCCTGGAAAATGCTACCCTGGACTAGAACTAGTATAACCAGGAGTGTGCCTATATCTTAAATTGATCTATAAAATGAACTGCTGAATTTCAAAGTTGTGTTCCCTTCATTATTCCTGAGTATAATGTGAAATGAACTGTTTTAGACTGAAATAGAATGCTCCAAGAAAGTGTTGTGGAGCATTTAACTACCGTAATAACAAGTAACAAAAGAAATATATTAATTTCAATAATTCATCTGATCCAACGTTTCAATTTGATTATGACGATATGCTGACCTGTTTCCATTACTCCATGGTAGTTGAGGTAGTTCCTCCAGTTTACCTGCTTCTCGGCCTATCTCAGGATATCTCTGAATACCATGGCCTCTTCATGATGAGCTGTTAGGCTGCCTGGGGAACCAAGATTTCAAAATCCTGTCCCACCTACAAAATTTAAGTTAAAGTTTGTAGACCAGGAAAGCCCTACGTCTTATTATAAGCAGGCTTAAACTTCTTCACTACAGTTAAATGTACCGGTGCTGAAATATGTAAATGAAATGAAAGAAACGTATCATTTAACATCAGACCTTCATCTGCAATTTACTTACTGACCATGTTCATCTATCAATTTGTAATGCATTTTCACATGATCAAAGTCACTAAAAATATGCGAGTAAAAATGAGACCCTTATGAGCTACCTACTCACCTTTCATGGGGAAACATATGGTATTACGTTCCTCATCAATGATTAAAGATATCAACATTTTAACATTTCATGCTATGACTGTAACCCTTCTGGATCTGATGACGATGTTTCATTCAACACAGACACAATCTGGGATATCTTAGGGCCTACCCATTTAGAAGATGGTGTTTAAGTTTCTATCTATTTACATTTTTTTTTTTTGAGGGGGGGGTGGGGGATCCAAAGACATGAAGACACAATTACGGTACCATCAAGTTTGGTTGAATTTTATCCACTAGTTCTGCAGAAGACAAAATGTGCAATAGAGCGTGAAGGGGGCAATGCAAAACATTAGTGCCATGAACAATCATCACTTGCTTCCAATATAGTACAAGAGATTTAACTTTATAGTATACCGTACCCTCCGGTCTGTGTCGATCAATCAGGAAAATGCTAAACTCCCAGCAGTTGGCACTTACTTCTCAGTACGATGTACTGCCCTGCTTTTGCACCTTTCCTTCATCCAAGATACCACTTGGCTACTGGGAAGATCATGGCAGCTTAACCATCTGCAGTTCAATTTGGCCGTCGTGTCCTATTCGTCTTCCTGCAAGTCATCTGCTAACCAAAATTTCAACTCAATGTCAGGTTTGAAGAAAGTTGACAAAATTTTATGAAAAAGATTCAACAAAAGCCCATTCATATTTTGCTTAAAATGGCACTGAAAGTAAGCACAGGAGAAGACCTCCAATCACACTAATTACACTGAATTTAAGTTAAAATAAAATGTACCGAAACTGCAAGTAAATGCACAAGAAAAAGGTGCGCATGCGTGGCATCGGGCAACACGGAGTTTTGATTTCTCGTGCCGCAAATTTTCTTACATTACTCTTTTTTTACTGGTTTTCCTGATCATTTGCTGATTATTTTCAACGTACCGGTGTTTTGATGTCTCCTGAACTCATGTCTTCATGGATTCAGCTTATTTTTCACCCTACTGAGTGTTTTTAACAGCTAAAGATGTCTCCTCCACGGCGTTTGCTGTAGTACCTACCGTCCTGTATTGTACTACGCGTGCACTACTACTACAGCCATACTGCATGCTCGCATGCTGTCACCAGCGTCACGTTCTGTATGTATAGCCGATTCTGTCAATGAGTAACTGAGTGATGAATGACGAGTGACATTATCACTGATTTTTAGTACAGTTGCTTACCTCGAATTTGCATGTGCATGATTGCTTCATTACCTGCAACTTACATCTTTGTCTATATACATCATGATGTATGATGAACTCATGGATTCAGCCTGAGTTTTTGTAACATCGGTCTCCCCCACGGCATTTGCTGTAGTACCTACCGTCCTGTATTGTACTACACGTGTACTACACTAGTACTACCTCTATGTACTAGGCCTATACAGTCATGCTGCATACTTACATGCTCTCACCAGCGTCAACGTACTGTATGTATAGCCAATTCTGACAATGAGTAACTGAGTGACGAGTGACCTTATCACTGATTTTTTACTACAGTTGCTTGCCTCGAATTTGCATGTGCATGATTGCTTCACTATCTGCAACGTACATCATTGTCTATAGCACATCATGAAGTTTCACTGTGACTCCTGCACTGATTATTGTCAGTGCAGGAGTTCAACAGGTTACTGCTCTTGCACTGATTATTGTCAGTGCAGGAGTTCAACAGGTTACTGCTCTTGCATGTGCATGACTCTCGCCCATAGCACATCCTCCTGGCACATATTAATGTTGTTCTTTTGATTACAATACACGAGTGACTGTGTCAGCATTGATTAGACGTGTTCATAACTGTTCAACATGTTCATAGACTTAGACTTTCTATCATCATTATGAACATGCACGCACAAGTGACTATACTCAAGAGTGCATACCTCCTGATTGCCTTGAACTATATCACCCAGAGTAATCTCTTGCTTTCTGGCGACATAGAATGCAACCCTGGCCCTCGCAAGCCCAAGTACCCCTGTGGGGAGTGTAATAAAGCTTGTACCAACTATAAAGGTGCAAAAGCCAGTATCCTGTGTGAGTCGTGTAACACATGGTTTCACTCGGAGTGTGTGGGCCTGTCAGATTCTGCGTTAGACAACCTCGGAAGAAGTGATCTTCCATGGGAGTGCTGTCACTGTGGATTACCTAACTTTTCCTCAGGGCTCTTTAACTCTACAGAATTTGATGGATCTAGCACTGTGGACACTTCTAACACTTCTCACACTCACCCCTCAACAAGCTCCACAAGTACAAGTCAACTCGGTTCCCCTCTCGCTAAATCATCTCCGAGCTCCAAGACCAAATCTCATCAATCCTTTCAGAACCTCCGCTTTCTCGAGGTTAATTTCCAGAGCATTTACGGGAAGCGTGAAGAATTCTGGAGTGTTTTGGATGCAGTCAAGCCTGATGTTGTTTTTGGTTGCGAAACGTGGCTTAAACCAGGGATTTCAAATGGAGAAATCTTCCCTCCTGGATTTGATGTTTATCGCATTGATCGCCAGGATGGTTACGGCGGTGCGCTACTTGCTGTCCATAGTAGCTTGAACAACCACCAGATCTCAATCAAGACTGAAGCTGAGCTAGTTGCTGCTAAGATTGTCAACAACAAACAGTCTATCGTTGTTGCCTCTTTCTACAGACCAACTAACAATAATGTTGACTACATGGTAGATCTGTGCAGTACCATCAGCCAGCTCTGCCAGGACAATCCAGGTGCCGCAGTTTGGTTTGCTGGAGACATAAATCTGCCAGATATCAACTGGGAAACCTCCAGCATCATCTCGCATCAGTACCGGCGTACCATCAATGAGACTTTCTTGTATCTACTGGAGTCGGCAGGTCTTGAGCAAATGGTTGATTTTCCAACCAGAGGGGATAACACACTTGACATCATCTTGACAAACAGGCCTTCCCTCACTAATAGATGTTCAGGCCTTCCTGCTCTAAGTGATCATGATCTTGTCTTCATGGATGCAAACGTACAAGCCAGCAGAAGAAAGCCCATTCGACGCAAGATTCTTCTATGGAATAAGACCGATTTTGACGTCATCCGCTCAAGGGTACAACAGATGTCAACCAGCTATACCTCCAGTTTCAATACTTCTACATCAGTCGATGACCTTGCCGACGCTCTGCAGCAGGAACTTGATTTGATCATCAGTGACTGTGTTCCTTCCAAGATGACCTCAACTAGAGTCAATCAACCATGGTTTAATTCCAAAACCAAACGCATCCTGAGACGCAAACGTCGTGCCTTCAAAAAGGCCCGCCAGACGAATATGACCAGGGACTGGGACCGCTTCAAGCTCCTCAAGAAGGAAGCCCAAAAAGTGTGCCGTAAATCCTACAACAATTATGTGCACGACATCATCCACAGCGTACCAGCTGGCTGCAGAAACAAGAAGTTGGGTGCTTTAGTGAAAGCTAAGCGTTGCGACCACATAGGTGTTGCTCCACTGAAAGATGGAGGTTTCCTTCATTCGGACCCAAGATCTAAAGCCAACATCTTGAACAGGCAATTCTCATCTGTCTTTTCAATTGATGATGGAGCCCCTCTCCCAGACCTTGAGGACAAGGAGCACCCCACTATGGATAACATCCAAGTCAGTGAAAACGGAGTGATCAAGCTTTTGAAAAATCTCAAGTCCTTCACTGCCTCAGGTCCTGATGGGATACCAACTATGCTTCTGAAACAAGCAGCCGTGGAGATTGCACCAGCAGTGACTTTACTTTTCCAAGCTTCTATCAGCCAAGGAAAAGTGCCTTCACAGTGGAAGAAGGCTCAGATCGTTCCATTGTTCAAGAAAGGAAGTCGCTCTGATGCTGCAAACTACAGACCCATTTCTCTAACATCCGTACTGTGTAAGCTGTGTGAACACATAATTCACTGTGCTGTAATCCGTCACCTGACTGACAACAACATCATTTCGGATGCCCAGCATGGTTTCCGCAAACTGAGATCGTGCGAAACACAACTCATCTGCATGCTGGATGACCTTGGCAAGGGTTTAGACATGAAGTCACAAATTGATGTGGTCCTTCTCGATTATGAGAAGGCTTTCGATAAAGTCTCCCATCGACATCTCAAGGAGAAGGTCCAGCACTATGGAATCTGTGGTAAAACAGCAGATTGGATATCTGATTTCCTCCACTCACGCACACAATCTGTTCTTGTTGATGGCCAGGAGAGCAGGGAATCCCCTGTTACATCGGGAGTCCCACAAGGAAGTGTCTTGGGCCCCCTGCTCTTCCTCATCTTCATCAACGACCTGCCGGACTGCATCTCAGGTTCATCTGTCAGACTATACGCTGATGATAGTGTGGTTTACAGGCACATTTCTTCACCTGCTGACTCAACCCGCTTGCAGAGGGACTTAGATGCAGTTCAAGAATGGGAAGCGAAATGGCTGATGCGATTTAATGCTACCAAGTGTCAGGTCTTGCAGGTCACCAACAAGAGGAATCCCGTTCCTGCCTCCTACACCATTCATGATCATGTACTACAAGTTGTCCGCTCAACCAAATACCTGGGTGTCCATATCGATTCAAGATTGAATTTCAACAATCATGTGGATACCGTCACCAAGAAAGCCAATGGTACTCGAGCCTTCTTCTCACGCAACCTACGTCATAGCAGCCAAAAAGTCAAAGAAGCTGTCTACACAACATTCATCCGACCAACTGTCGAATACGCAGCGACTTCATGGGATCCGCACACACAACGGAACATACACAAGCTTGAGCAGGTTCAGAGAAGTGCAGCTCGATTTGTCACGGGCGACTTCGAAAGATCTAGCAGCGTCACAGCCATGCTGGATCATCTCAAGTGGCCTCCGCTGCAGGAACGTCGCTCCCAAAATCGTCTGCTGATGATGTATAAGATCAGATATCACTTGGTTGACATCCATTGGCAGACTTACCTGACCCAGCTCTCAACATCTACCAGAGGACACTGTTCCCGATTCACTATCCCCCCACACCAGTACTACAGCGTATGCCAACTCATTCTTCCCACGCACCATCCGGGACTGGAACAGCCTGCCTGTTGATCCTGCCACATACCCATCCCTCATCGCCTTCAAAACTGCGCGGAGGGAACTCTGTAGGATGTAACTCTTCATCCAGAGATTTTTACTCGCACCTGTAAATATTTTTCACCTGATTTCAAATTTCTGTTGCCCCGGTGCAGCGTATGCGCATGTTCTCGCAGTGCGTTCATCCTCGACCATTTGAGGGCAGCACTTTATCGGAAGAAGAAGAAGAAGAAAAACCTAACTATACACAGTCCACCCGCTGTAAGTAGCGCTGTATTCGCACAGCGTACAACAGCGTCTGGTCGGGCTAAAGAAAAACCAAGCCCTGCAGTTCACAATGGAATCATTGGCAAAATCTGAACAAATCCCTGTACAAAAATGACATCAAGGACAACTATAATACTTTCAGCTGTATCTAACCTACGTGCATGAAACAAATTCAAGCACGTTGTATGGAAACCCTGGACTTTCTTCTCACTTCTGATGTACACCACCCTGGAAAAATGCTAGCCAGGACTATAGAACTAGTACCGTACGTAGGAGTAGATCTACAGTATGTAGTTCATCGTGGACTACATGCAAAGATGAACATACAATATGTTAATATGCAATAGCACATCACGGTTCTGTACATTGTATTTGTAACGTTAGACCTGTAGGCTCTTGATCTACAGTGTAGATCTACCCTAGGTAGGAACCTGGTAGTCTGATCTCTGGCTACACCCCAATGGTTACACATGTGTCGCTATATGAATATTACAGCCAAACCCAAAAACTATACAGTTCTAGATATAGTTAGTGTACCTAGACATCTAAATGTTAGAGGTCTAGACATAGAGTAAGATCTAGACAAGGATTTCTAGATCTAACATGTTAGGGTCTAGAACTATTTCTCTAGGCATATTGGGGACCTAGATTTTGTTAGATCTTCTGGAACTGTAGGGTCGACTAGGCCTACTACGGTACGGTATTAGACCTTAGGTTATAGGTAACACGTTAGACTCTAAAGTCTAACTACCTGTAGTTACTAGTCTGTCTATTATAAACAAAGATTGTACATAGACAATCTACTGTAGACTAGAAGTTAGGTAGGCCTATATTCGCCCATAGATACTCTATCAAGAACTCAAAAATCCAGCAGATAGAGCTAGGTACAATGTGTAGGTCTAACGGTTAGTATTGGCGGGGTAGGATCTAACTATACACAGCCCAGTCGCTGTACATGGTATGTACGTCGTATGGTAGGGGTCCAACCCACCGACCGGGTCCATAACGACCGACCGCGCATTATAATGGCATTGCGCGTACAGAAAGAAAATGTACGCATGGGACTACGCGCAACGGTGTTCGATTCTTCACTGGGCTACGCTACCGAGTAAAATGTGGCGAAAACAACTAAGTATGGTAGGGGTCCAACCCACCGACCGGGTCCATAACGACCGACCGCGCATTATAATGGCATTGCGCGTACAGAAAGAAAATGTACGCATGGGACTACGCGCAACGGTGTTCGATTCTTCACTGGGCTACGCTACCGAGTAAAATGGGGCGAAAACAACTAAGTATTCCCTCTAAATTACCGAAATTTAGCAAAATCGAATAAGGTCTATCGTGTAACTACATATAACTAGGCCCACCTTTGCTGACTCGTTGTTAGATGTACTAGAGTATCCTTCCGTAATAAATTTGACGATTTTGACCGCAAAATTGTCACCACCGCTTGTACGATCGTGCACACACGTTACACATACACATGACATAAACATTTTGTCGCCCGCTACGACCGTACGAGTTGATGCAGAAACGAGAAATGAATGTGAAAAAACAAACCGACTCATCTAATTTATTTCAATTACGATGAAAAGTTTCCTAATGAAAATCAAGTCAAATTCATCAAACAGTCCTTCAAAAGTAATATCGAAGGATTCAAAATATATTCAAATATTATTGGGGAAAAAAATTACGACTAGAAAAAAACAGCAGCTTGTCGAAAAAAAAAAAAACGCGTTTAAGTACGCTTTATACGTATTGTCAATAGAGGGCGGGGTGGTCGGTCGATATGAGCCCGGCAACTGAGTGCGGAAAAAATGACACCCCACGCGTTCGAAGCCGCCATCTAGAGCGCGTAACTCAGATCGCATTTTCAGTGCGCGCTTGTGAATCCGGAGTATTTTCTCCACACGTGAGTAAAATTTCAGGCAAATTGTGAGATTTTTCACGTTTCTATTGATAGAAAAACGTTAGGTGTCCGATATTATGGACACCCAACCATATTCCCTCTAAATTACCGAAATTTAGCAAAATCGAATAAGGTTTATCGTGTACCAGGCCTACCTTTGCTGACTCGTTGTTAGATGTAGAGTATCCTTCCGTAATAAATTTGACGATTTTGACCGCAAAATTGTTACCGCCGCTTGTACGATCGTGCACGCACGTTCACATGACATAAACATTTTGTCGCCCGCTACGACCGTACAAGTTGATGCAGAAACGAGAAATGAATGTGAAAAAAACAAACCGACTCATCTAATTTATTTCAATTACGATGAAAAGTTTCCTAATGAAAATCAAGTCAAATTCATCAAACAGTCCTTCAAAAGTAGTATCGAAGGATTCAAAATATATTCAAATATCATTGGGGAAAAAAATTACGACTAGAAAAAAACAGCAGCTTGTCGAAAAAACGCGTTTAAGTACGCTTTATACGTATTGTCAATAGAGGGCGGGGTGGTCGGTCGATATGAGCCCGGCAACTGAGTGCGTAAAAAATGACACCCCACGCGTTCGAAGCCGCCATTTAGAGCGCGTACCTCAGATCGCATTTTCAGTGCGCGCTTGAATCCGGAGTATTTTCTCCACACGTGAGTAAAATTTCAGGCAAATTGTGAGATTTTTCACGTTTCTATTGATAGAAAAACGTTAGGTGTCCGATATTATGAACACCCAACCATACCGGTAACAGCGTCTGGTCGGGCTAGGTAGGATCTAAACTAGCCCGACCAGACGCTGTTAATACGCTAACCGTACGTATGTACAGCGGCGACTGGGCTGTGTATAGTTAGATCTAAACTAGAGTCTAACGTTAAACTCTAACTTAGATCTAGTGTAGGGCCCTAATGGTCTTGATTTTCTACGTAACAGTAACGTTAGAGTCTAAATGTCTAGGCGATAGGTGTCACATTGACGTGTTAGCAGTAGGCCTACAGTTGTAAGGTTAGATTCTAGTAGATTCTACTAGCCTACGTACTAGAGCCTCTGGCTCTAGGTAGATAATATTAGCAGAAATCTAGATCTTTAGAAAGTCTAGTATAGATCTAGGTAACGTCAGAATCCTTAGTTTTGTTAGATCTAATATTTCAGGCACTAGATCAAGAACCTAGATATAGGCCTATAGTCTAATAGTTAGATCTAGGCCTAATTGGAAAATAATCAGATCAAATACTAGTTAGCCTACAAATCACAATTCATGTACCAGTAACTAACGTTGGAGCCGGCCCCGACTACGTAGACCTAGAACCAATTTAGTATTGGCCATGTAGGCCTACCATACGTAACATGTTAGAGTTCTACGTTTCTATTATTAGTGTCATTAGGCCTAATTTCTTTTGAATATCGGACACAACAACTCAGCTGTTATAAAGTTTTGGCTTGTTCCCTCATCGTCTGGTTGGGAATTGAACAGCTGCTCCACATGCATCCTACTAACAAAACACTGCAATTTATTGTTAGAACTAACGTTAGACGGGATCTAACGTGAGAAGTCTAATGTAAATTGTTAGGCCTGTTTAGTGTTACTGATAGTAATACTGTTGCTTCTAACAATACTCCAATAGTTACATCTAACGTCAACAGTTAAAGTCACTTGTAGTGTTTGTCTAGTGGTGTATGAGGGTCCTACTAATTGACGCAAACTAATGCAAACTAATACAAACTAATGCAAACTAATGCAAACTAATGCAAACTGACGCAAACTAATACAAACTCAATGCAAACTCAATGCAAACTACTAATTAATGCAAACTAATGCAAAATACTAATTAATGCAAACTAATACAAACCATTTAGCGGTGAAAATTAGGGTGAATTTTTTTTTCTTTGTTGAAATGTTTGAATATGTATATGCATGTAAATATATGATATTTTTTCATTTTTGAAGCGCCATGAGCTCTAAAAAGTGGACCTGTGCGCTATACAAGTAGCCACTATTATTATTATTATTATTATTATTATTATTACCTGGACCTGGCTCTTCCGAGGCCACTCTCACGTAAACAAAAACTAGTATCGATCAAGTAAATCCATTCTATCGAAGAATGACTAATGCAACTGCTCAACAGTCAACACTAACTTGAAAAAAAAAAGATTTATGAAAATATCATTAAATTCATATTTCTTGACCAAATAGATATCGTTTTGAATATATTTCGCTTTCAAAATTCAGAAAATGTAAAGCAGAATGATGCTCAGAAATACGGATATTAATGATCATAAATGCCGAAATACTAATTGATGCAAACTCGACGCAAACTCCAAAACACAACGCTATCCTATGCGAAAACAACCTATATCGATTACAAATATCGGGAAATGACACCCCGAAATACTAATTAATGCAAACATCAACGCAAACTCCAAGACATAACGCTATTCTATGCGAAAACAACCTATATCGATTACAAATATCGGGAAATGACACCCCGAAATACTAATTAATGCAAACTCAACGCAAACTCAAAAACACAACGCTATCCTATGTGAAAACCTCCTATATCGATTACAAATATCGGAAAATGACATCCCGAAATAATACTTAATGCAAACTCCAAGTCACAATGTTTTCGAATGTGAAAACAATGTAAATTGATCATGAATATCGGAAATTGACACATTGAAACACTATAGTAATGCAAACTCCAAAACAAAAAGTTTTCCTACGTGAAAACTACCTAAATTAATTACAAATATCGGAAAATAACTCCTTGACATAAAAAGAAAAAAAAATTGTCTCACAGTATTCTATCACATTCCTGTATCAAATTTCACTCTTGCAGAAGCGCAAATTTATTTAACACCAGATTGAATTGCAGTTTAAAGCAAAAGTGGGGGTAGTGATGTAGGAGAATTTTCATTCTCTATTTTAGAACTCTCGAATTATCAAGCAGGAGCTTTCTTTTGATAAATACTCCCAACACTTAAATGATTCTCAGATGATTTTTATGAAAATTCCGTTGTGTTCATCCCAAATTGCCAATTGTTTCTGGATGATAATATAATTGGGTTCATATTAATGTTTGCATTATACTCTATCAGATAAGATAAATTATTTTGAGGATTTCCTACTTTTTAAATTTTGCGTTGTTTTGGCTCAATTGTACATCGTTCAAAATTCTGACCCATATATATTATGTATATATACATACATTTTGACCGGACGTAGGATATTTAGTAGCCTAGAGTGAAGCGTATCAATATGGGAATTATTCGCTTCTCAAAAACAAGCGATGATTATTTTGATAGCCAAAGAAGGTAAAGATGTGTTGCAGAAAAAAAAATGTTTATCGGCCCATTTCTTTGATGAAATTAATGAGGATTTGAAAATTCTTTCTGATACCCCGTCCAACCAGAGGCGGAGTGAGCCGGAATGTCGTTGGAATGAAAATTCTTCCTGCATTCCTGCATATTCGAAGTGCATTCTAAAAATTTTGACGACATTCTGAGTGTGTTCGGGCCCATTCTTGAGGCCAGCTCGAATGTTTTACCCATGCCTAAAACATTCGAGGAGCATTCGAAATGGAAAGTATTAATCTGCATTCGAAGAGTATTCTAATTGGACTCTGATTGCACTGTGATTGCAGCCGCTTAATAGGAAATATCATTTCCTCTCCTCTCCTCTTTCTAGATGTTCAGTTTGTTTTATCGTATTTCCAGATGTTTGTACATGTGCGTTCACTTCATTTTTATATTTGACTGTATTACATGTCCCGTTGCTGATCAGCCACAATTTGTAATATTTATTTTTAAACAAATTGTTTTCTTATTGTTGGTGTTGTTACCGTTGTTGATGTTGTTCATGTTTCATGGATTTTTACGAAAACAGAGCCCTGAGGAAGACCGGCAGTTAGTCTATTTTAAATCTGTGTGATTGTATGATATTATTTCATTTAAATACTTGATGTGTGTGATTACTTTATACTGTTTTGAAATGTAATATTTTATACTGTTTATATATTTCATGCTGATCAGGCTACTCTGGATAAAGAATTGCAATAAATAAATAAATAAATAAAAAAAATAATAAATAAATAAAATTGCATCATAAATATTCCTACGGCATTCTAAATATTCCCACGGCAGTCGAACAGCATTTGAAACAATCTTAACTTGAAACTGCAATTCAATCTGGTGTTAAATAGATTTGCGCTTCTGCAAGAGTGAAATTTAATACAGGACTGTGATAGAATACTGTGAGACCATTTTTTTTTTTTTTTTTTTGTTAATGTCGAGGTGTTATTTTCCGATATTTGTAATCAATTTAGGTAGTCTTCACGTAGGAAAACGTTTTGTTTTGGAGTTTGCATTACTATAGTGTTTCGATGTGTCAATTTCCGATATTCGTAGTTCGTAACTGTAACATTTATCGAATTACACATACTGTCGTACATGTTTTGAATTGATTGTAAGCGCTTTGGGCCTTGTGGGAAAAGCGCACTATGAATAATAGTAATAATAATAATAATAATAATAATAATATTCATGATCAATTTACATTGTTTTCACATTGGAAAACGTTATAATGTGACTTGGAGTTTGCGCGTTCGGGGTGTCATTTCCCGATATTTGTAATCGATATAGGTTGTTTTCGCATAGGATAGCGTTGTGTTCTGGAGTTTGCGTCGAGTTTGCATCAATTAGTATTTCGGCATTTATGATCGATCATTAATATCCGTATTTCTGGGCATCATTCTGCTTTACATTTTCTGAATTTTGAAAGCGAAATATATTCAAAACGATATCTATTTGGTCAAGAAATATGAATTTAATGATATATTTACATAAATCTTTTTTTTTTTCAAGTTAGTGTTGACTGTTGAGCAGTTGCGTTAGTCATTCTTCGATAGAATGGATTTACTTGATCGATACTAGTTTTTGTTTACGTGAGAGTGGCCTCGGAAGAGCCAGGTCCAGGTACTGTAATTCACCCTAATTTTCACCGCTAATGGTTTGTATTAGTTTGCATTAATTAGTATTTTGCATTAGTTTGCATTGAGTTTGCATTGAGTTTGCATTGAGTTTGTATTAGTTTGCGTTAGTTTGCATTAGTTTGTATTAGTTTGCATTAGTTTGCATTAGTTTGCGTCAATTAGTAGGACCGGTGTATGATAAGCATACTTAACTTAGCCATTTAAAAAGGCAACTAAACTAGTGAACATTAAACCTAACACACGTAACAGTAACGCCACAGTTTTAACCGTTAGGAAGAAAACCCTATCGTGCCACAGACGGTCTGATATAGTAGTAATAACGACGTAACATGGCGGTAACGTACGTTTGAAGTAAGCTACCGATACTAACACTGTTAGTACGTGAGTACTAGATTCTACTGTAACTGTTAGGCTTTAGTATCCTAACATTTTAGAGTCTGTGACGTTAGAATCCATAAATTGATACTACTAGTACTGATCTAGATCCTCCAGGGCAACAGTAGGGCCTACTAACTGTTAGAATTTCTAACGTGTTAGTAGACACTTCGTTACCTGGTAGGGTTGGGGGTACCACGTATCGACACCCCAAGGATCTGTAGCTTGTTTATTCTAAAAATATAATACAAATCCGCCTAATTCTTACCTCAAATATGCCATAAATACTGCAGTTTTGAATGTCGTGACCGTCTCGTTGATTATGAATCTCCGTTTTAAAATAGCGCAATTTTAGTGCGTGCGTTCCGTTTTCTTCGCGCAGCTAAAAAGGGAACCTTGCGATCGGCACCCCCTCTCCTCCATAGGTACAGTGTATACACGTGAATTTCACAGCATAGGTAATACACGTGAATTTCACAGGCCATATGTAATACACGTGAATTTCACAGCCATGCGTCGTTACTGATCGGATGTGTAATTTTTAGCTTGGTTTGTTTGAGTTTGATTTTCGTTTCTTCGTTTTTATTGTTTTTATAGCTAATGACACTTAATCCCGCGCGTACTTTTTCGTTCTATACGCAAACAGCCGTGATACGCAGGGTGTCGATGGGAAGGTGCCCTGTCGATAGGTGGTGCCCGTGGTAGGCCTAACGGTACAGTAGTACAATGCAGTATGGCACCATCAGCAGGCCTGCCATGTTTGTTAACAGATACAGTGAAACCATGCACACCAGACATAAACAAAAATACGTAAAAAATGCACTAGTCCTTTCAAGAGACAACAAGAGCAATCTGATTGATATCTATAAATCCAACACTATTCATTAAACAAATGTTTTGCATATTTGGTCTTCAAAAAGATGATAAGAACGGATTAAAAACTTACCCAAATCACATTCGCGAACATCATCAGTCTGCAGCCAAACTTCCAGGATTAGCGATCGCGAGCGCGAGCGCGAGCGAGCGAGCGCAGGTCACTGCGCATGCGTGCATTACGTACAAATACACGTGATACCCCAACATTAATGACGAATAGAAACGCTCCCTGCCAATGACGTGATTTGAGACGGCCTTCTACTCAAAATTTCGGAGCAACACCAGACAAAGTTTTGGAAATTAGTAGAATTCTACTTAAGATAAGTAGAACTTCTACTCAAAGTGAGTAGTTACGACTTAAAAATATTTGAGATTGTGTTCTCCTCATTTAAAATGACAAGTTTGTTTTTAGAGTGTACCAGCTCATTGCCTTGAATATTATACTAGTCTTTTTTTCTACTTACACTTTTTAATAGAAACAAAAATCTAGTATTTCATCAACAGTGCGCACCATAAAACCCGTAACCTGAAAAAAAAAAAAAAAATCTCCATTTTGTGGCAGGGTGCATTACCTTACACACCGCCCCCGCATATTTTTCTGACTTTAGGACAAAAACAAATCTCAGATATTTCATCCAAAAGAGTGCGCTAAAATCAATCTCTGAATTTCAAACTGGAAAATGCCAAAATTTCCATCGCATGGGAAGGAGTATTCTCCTCTCACACTTCCCCCTTCTCGACACTTTCCTGAATATACAAACATATGATATTTTCCCTAACGTTTTCAAATAGAAAACAAATATCGGATATTTCACTGAATGGATGCAACAGATCTGTGAATTTCAAGTCTGAAAATACAAAATTGTCCATTGTGTGGGAACGGGCAACCCTATGACCGCGCCCTCTTATGATTATAATATCTTTTTGTTCCTTTTTTGATGGAAACAAAAATCTAATATTTCACCAATAGGGTGCATCAGATGTTTGAATATCAAGTCTGAAAATGCAAAATCTTCCTCATGTTGGGGGAGGGGGGATCCCCCTTCCACACCCTCCCATATATTGCACATTTCCTGAATACTACTTTATATATTTCCTTCTCTTTGATGTCAATATCTTACCAAACGTTTGCACTTATTATGTTTCACTTTCGAGTAAAAAAAAAAAGAAAAAAAAATATCCCTCGTGTGGGAGAGGAACATCCCTCCTCCATGTACCAATAACTATGAGTGCCATATTCTCTGATTTCTATCTACCTAATCTACACGAAATGAATAAGATAATTTAGACACTATCATGTTTAGGTGGAGCAATATACTGCACCAAAGAAATTCACTGTCATGTGATGAATTACACATCATTTTGTAGCACATGTAGATACTAGTTTTGAACATTTATGTAGCACAGATATCAAAAAGAATCGTTTTTCCTTCTCAAGTGATAGCTGACAGTTTCAAATGGAACTCACCTCATGGTAGACATCAAATGCGTTGGTAATAAAAAGGGGCTAGCACTAAATTTTTATCTCATGTGCTTGAGGTGACGAAAATAGACCATGTGGTAAAAAGATATTGCCTTCTAGTAGCCTCTCTGTTTAGCAACAAAGCTGATGGTGAAATGTTTCTCTTGTAACAAGGTCACACTCATTGAGTTTAACTCCCATTTTTTTTCATTATACTTTACACAGAAGAGTTATTCTTAAATATAAAAATTTCAAAGTTTTTTATAAGCTATACTGACATCTATTTGCATGATTGTGAGATAAAATTGCCACTGTCGGCCATTTTGCACGCCATTTTGCATTTTAGGAAGAGCTCGAGTGGTCTAATAGGTACTATGCGTGCGTCAAAATCTCTTAATATGTATTTCATTGCGTTCTTCATGTTTCGAAACATACAAGACTCTTAAATTGTGTATTGGGTTTCCTATTTGAAAGTTATAACAATTTCAGGAAATGGTGGCCATTGTGGACGCCATCTTGGATTACGGTACTCACTTGCTTCAAAATCTCTTAATATGTATTTTATTGGGTTCTTCGTCCTTTAAAGCATAGGCCCTATATTTAGGCATTTAAATTTGGTATTTGGGTTACCTGGCTGAAAAGCTATAAGAATTTCAGAAAATGGCCGCCATTTTGAACGCCATCTTGGATTTCGGTACTTGCGTGCATCAACATCTCTTGATATGTGTTTTATTGAGCTCTTCATGCTTTAAAACGTATATTCAGACATTTAAATTTTGTATTTGGGTTATCTGGCTGAAAAGCTATAAGAATTTAAGAAAATGGCGGCCATTTTGGACGCTATCTTGGATTTTGGTACTTGCGTGCATCAACATTTCTTGATGCTTTTTTTTATTGAGCTCTTCATGCTTCAAAACATTTATTTTGACATTTAAATTTTGTATTTTGGTTCTCTAGTTGAGAAGTTATAAGAATTTCTGGAAACGGCGGCCATTTTGGACGCCATCTTGGATTGCCGAAAACGCTCAAAGAGGATTTATGAGGACTTTTAGTATGTTATTCTAGACATTTTCTGGACCTATCCTGAAAAAATCAGCTCCTTACCAGAAATGTCCAGGTTTAAGCCTTTCTTGACCTAATGCTCTTGGACTATTTGCTAGATGTTCGATGCCGCCGCTCAACAATATTTGAAGCATGTGTCAAACAGGAGCAATGTGCAGACGTATTTCAAGTAGGAGTGGAATTTTATTTCGCAGCAATTATGCTTATTTTACCACGACCCTGTGTCCACACAACGGTCGTGGGAAGAACCTCCGACAATTGCCACGGCCTTCGTGGGGATCACCGTGGAGGGTCGGTGTAACCTCCGGAAGTGGTAGCGCCGCGCACGTCGACCATACCATTGTTTTTACCAGCGGCATTTATCTTCTCTATTCTTGTTGATGAAAATTTCTGAGTGGAGGCTTTTTCCATCGCGATCGACTATGTTAGAATTTTACTGCACGCGCATGTGTACTCCCATTTGACTTCGGAAGTTTACCTATAGGTCGTATAAGGTTTGTAAGGTCATAGATACTCCGGTAGCAAGATAATCCTGAATGAATTCAGGAGTATCTTGGTCGCAGGAAGAGGTCGTGGTAAGTTCCCACGACCAAAGGAAATTACCACGACCTTGTTCAGACGGGCACTACGCCGACCTTTCGTCCGACCTTCCTCTGACCAAGCTTCCTCTTCCTTCGACCCTTCCTCCGAAATTATTCCGACCAGAACTACCTCCGTCTGAACGCAGCTAGGATCTGCCACGCAGATTTAGACAGAAAAACAATTGACTCGTGTCTCATTGCATAATCACCACCCACTTTCTAAACATCGTTCATCAAAGGTTCAAATTAAAAGCGCCTGTAAAATTCTTTTGTACATCATTGTAGAAATCTGACAACTGGTTGAATAATTACAGCCAGTCGGAATTCCAACTCTTAAACCTCCAAAGACCACAGGCGTAAATCAGTACGAAAGGACTGTGTGTGTGTGTGTGGGGGGGGGGGGGGGTGATCGGCGATAGTCATCACATGCTATCACGATCATTACAAGCCCATAACAGGACCGGTGTAGCAGTGGAAAGCGCCCCCAGAGCTGCGAGTCCCCACCGGGTCGGCATTAATAAATTTTAGGAATACGCGCCTTCCCGCCCCCTTAACCCTAGAGGGCTTACATCTTAAAAAGAATATGGAATGTCCGAGACCCCTTCACAAATTCACTTTAAAAATTCAGAATGAATGAAAAAAAAAATATTTCAAATTTTGGCATAAAACTGAAAAAGCTGCAGATATTGTGTATAAATTCTTCTACAAACTGCATTTTGGTTTGAATATGAAAGCTTTTCTCATGGAATTTGAAGGGATTATATTTCATTGGGTGCATGTACAGAAGACAGATGATTTTTTAGTGAAAAGAACTCGTAGCCTGGCTTTGCTGACCCTTGGACAGAGTTTGAGCCGAAGGATCTGCCTATAGAAATTTGATGGATGATAGGGTATAGCTCTTATCCAGGTTAGTGAAGATGAAACACCTCATTTCTCCCAGTTATTTTGAATTTTGATTTTAACCACGTCTCTATGGGGAATTATTTACCCGTGAGAGCCCTAGCTTCTTTAGGTTATGCTACCACCCTCAGAGAGGATCCAGCCAGGAATGAGTGCCTCCTTTCGTGCCATTTATATTTAACATGAAAATCAGTGGTGGCTATTCCGATATCCTCCATCTAATTTATTTTCACCAAAGCTCAGTGGTCGTCTGTACTGATTGTCTTATGGCCTTTGCTCACATTTCTGTGCGGACCTACGTTAAGTCAATGAATTGTGTGTTTTCTGTGTGGTAAACCTACCAGTTAGTGTGGTGTGACAGCTGTATACACCGTACATACCAGCATACAAGCAACGGCGTAAATCCGTACTGGGGAGTGGAGGGGGGGGGGGGGGGGGGAGATGATTGGCGATAGTCACCATCACCACGATTACAAGCCAATAACCGGACCGGACCCCCCCCCCCCCCCACACACACACACACACACACACTATACAGGCATCAAAAAAATGTCCCACTCTTTTCCATGCAAAGTGGGAGGGAAGTGGCAGCAAATATATAAAAACTTTTTGTTCTTGTTTTTGTTTGTTTGAATGTTTTTTGCTTGTCAGCCGACTTTCGGCGGAAAAGCAATGCGAGCGAGCACGAAAATTTTGACCTTGTACAGTCCAAAAACGGCTCTTTGTAACTATATATACATTTTTTAAATTTTTCTTTTTTTTTTTTTGCTTTGGAAATTAAGGGGGGGGTTGGGGGCGCACTGGGCGCAACTGCTGGCAATTACTGGCAGCAACATCAGGAGAATGACATAACGATTAAAATAAAATACCGATCGAGCGAAGCGAGCGAGTTTGAACATTTTGACATTTTACAGTCCAGAAACTGCCGTTTGTAGCTATATTTTTTCGCTTAGGAAATTAAGGGGGGTGGGGGCGCACCGGGCGCAACTACTGGCAATTACTGGCAGCAACATCATAAGAATGGCATAACAATTATCATATACCTCATGTATAGAATTCTCTCATCTGATTGGATTGTCATCTGAGAGGAGTCATCTGAGAGGAGTCATGAAAATAGTTGTGCCCCATTTTTTATTTACTGTGACCGGGGCCAGCCCTCCCCCCCATGCCCCCCCCCCCCGTAGTTACGCCACTGTTCAGGACCATTGTCAGGCAGTTAACCACACACTACCATACACACCAAGAGACCCATGTGCAAAATTAAAATTTTGTGCTGAGGGTTGAGAACAGAGCAAGTTTTGTGCAGAGGGTTGAGAACAGAGCAAAATCTGAAACCTAACTTCAAAATAAACCTTGAATTTAATAAAACTGATTCGTGCTATCATCTTTAAATCACCTTCAACAAAATTGTACACTGTCTTTTCAGCTGTTGCTCATATTAGTGTCAGTGTTATCTGATAGGGCCTAGATAGTTTTTGAACTATTAAGGATCAAAAGTGGGAAATGTTTTTAGTAACATCTAGTAGATGCATAGTGCACAATTAGTGAAGATGTAAATAAGTGAACATTTTGCATATTATGTAAATGACCTATCCTACACACCCTGGTATCCTAGTTCTATGTCTATATACGTCATATATTTCTAACTGCAAACACAGTGCATCACATAGTACAATGCACTCCGTTTTAACGAACACGGTTATAACGAAATTCCGGTTACAACTGTGAGAGGACAATATTAACAACTGATTTACTACTATTGATTAAGCATAATTATACATGTATCAAGTTATATCTCTGTTGAATTCATACCTTTATATCTATTGGATCCCATTTTCTTTGGTCAATTTCCCACCTATTGGATCTCTTAATTTTCTCGATTTAAGTCAAAGCATTTTCCAGGAAGGGGGGGGGGGGGGCTCGGTCACACTGCCCAAAAGTTGCGTAAACCTATGAATAACGTAAGAAATTTGGTTTTGCGTGCATGTCCGCCGAGAATTTAACCATTATCGCTGATTTACGCGATTAAAATCACCGATGAATTGCGCAAGAACTACGCAAAGATCACGCAAAACATGGGTCTGATGTGCACCCCTCGGCAGCAGGAATGTCCTGACCTGCTGACGGGATATGATAAAATGGCCGTTTTAATATAGGTCCAATCATACGTGAGTTGTTAGTGATACATCAGTGATTCATCAGCACTTCGCAAGTATTACATGCGCTTATTTACGTGTTCTGTTAGAGATACATACGCCAATATCTTTTTTTTTTTTAGTGATTTTCAGTGATACGTAGGTGTTACAAGCGCGAAACATGCGTCGTCTGCTAATCGTCAGTGGAAAGTCGTCGGTGAACGCGATGGTGACAAAATTTTCGCGAACGATCACTGATATTCCACGCATATTTCGCGCATTGTTCGCGGAAGAACTACTAGTAGACGGCGAGTTGTAATGTTCTTAAAATTTTCTGTAGATTTTGATTTTTTTGTGTGTGCTATTTTGTCTATTTGGGGGGTCCTTTCTCAATGAAAAGTTCGAAGAGATGAAAGTGAAGACGGAAAAGCTGGAGAAGCAGAACAAGGAGCTTCAGGCTCAGAACAGTTTGCTGAAGGAGAGCGTGACTCAGCTGGAGAACCGAGTGACCGACCTAGATCAATACCACAGACGGGTCAACCTAGAATTTGTCGGCATTCCCGAGACAGAGGGAGAAAACGTTAAACAGATCGTTGTAGAAGTTGCGAAGCACGCTGATCCCAACTTAGCCGAGCAGGACGTAGACGTGACACACCGTCTCGGGCCGAAAAAAGAGAAAGGCGGACCTCCAAGGCCCATAATAAAACGATTCACACCACGACGAGCCCGAGATGCTGTGTATAACGGAAGAAAGAACCCGCGGGACAAAACCAAGGATCAGAGGGTCTTCATAACCAAGAATCTCCTGCCAGCCACCATGCAGCTACTTGCGAAGGCCAACGTGGAGAGAAGGAAGGCCAATTACTGGTACCTCTGGACATCGAACGCCAAAATCCTTGTAAGGAAAAACTCTGACTCTCCGGCGATTGTCATTTGCTGTGAGGAGGATCTTCGGAAGATCAAGTAGATTATATAGCCGACTTGTGGCTTTACATTGTTTAATATCATGATAATAATTTATTATGTTATGTATATGGTGTAAATTTATTCAAAGATGAATACACGACGCTTTCAGAACGATTTAGTTGATAATTTATTGTCGGTGAATCATTTCAATCTAAGCCCGAATGATCGACTTACATTTCTATGTGAAATGAATTCCACACTGAGCGTATCACATATTAATATTTGATCCATTAATGCAAACTTCGACGAATTACAATTGTTGTTTGAAACAGCGCTACAATCTAAATTCAAGATCATTGGAATTTCAGAAATATGGCATGTCGATAACACGAATCTGTATCAATTGTTTGGTTATAACTTTGAATACCAAAGTCGAAATGATGGTAGAGGAGGTGGTGTAGCAATGTACTTACACTCCGAGTTGCGTTACACGCGCATGCGTGATATCGCTATACCGAATACGGAATCGCTCTGGATGAAAGTAGAACATGGTAACACACATAATGATTGTTGGTACTGTATACAGAAAACCAGGTTGGAAAATGAATGATTTCTGTAACAGTTTAAACGATGTATTGCATCAAATGAGTTTAGATAGAAACGAATGCATTATTCTTGGTGATTTCAACATCAATTTACTTTCGGAAGATGACAAAACTAGTAAGTATATATCAATGATGGAATGCTATGGTATGCAACAACTTGTTAAAACACCTACACGAATAGCTAGACATAGAAACTCTTTGATTGACCATTATTTTATTCAAATATCAGTTTGTGTCAAATTTCAGCTGGAATCATATTAACTGATAATTATATGTGAAATCACTTACCTGTTTTTGCTTTATTTGAGTGTTATTTCCAAAAAACAAGATTGAAACCTCATGCCTCCGAAAAAAAGGTTCCGCAGCTATGCAACCTATTCTCCAGTAGCATTAGGGAATGACTTAGATTGTATTTCATGGGAAAATGTTTATGACTGTACCGATGTCTGAACGTGACAAGGAAAAAAGAGACTTCAATCTTCGAAAACAAACTGGAAATAAATCACGTTCAAAAACCAAGCCAAATGAAATCGAAACTGAAGGAAGTGCGACTGGGGCGTCTTATCGTGATGAATCGCCAGATCCCTCCGTGCGGCCCAAGGAACCCAGCATTCCTAGCGGCTCCGCCCAGCAGGCTGCGCAGGACCAGAGCGAACCGTCCATACGGGAGCTTATGTCCATGATGACTGATCTGAAAGATACTATCACAACAAAAATGGACACTGTCCTTTCGGAAGTGGTTTCCTTTAAGAGAGACCTAGCTGAAGTCAAAAAGAACATTGCAGAAATGGAGCACAGCGTAGCTGGCACAAAGTACGATATGATATGGAAGAGAAAATGCTGCTCTACGAGATTCACAACCGGAAACTAAATCTACTCATATACGGCGTCACCCCACAAAGCAACGAAAATGTCTACGAAGCAGTCTACACTGTCCTCGCAAACCTGCTTGGGGTTTCCCGGGACCAGGTAGAGAAAAAACCTCTTACCAATGCTCACCGAGTGCCTCGTGCGAGGAATCCCAGGGAAAACCAGAGTGACCGAGCGAACAACCCCCCGGACCCCATCATTGTCCGATTCAGCCGAATGGTGGACCGCGATAGAGTTCTCCGAGCTTTCGAGAGGCCGGTACAGCGCGAGGACCCGCCGAGAGCTGCCGCACCCAGAGCTGCTGCACCTTGCGCCACCAAAGTCTCCAACGAACGGATCACGATCCGTTCTGATCTACCCCAAGTATGAAGCGAGAAAGAGGCAGGCTCGCAGCCATCGCGTACAAACTTCGACAGCGGCAGAAAGTCTCCGCCAGAATCATCATCAACAAAACCAAGGCCATCCTCCAAACTAGGAAAAAGCAAGACGAGGGACGTCCAGATCCTTGGTCGACCTACAGTGAGTCAGGAAAGTAAAAAGAAAATGAATTAATATTGGAAGGGAAAAGAACAGGTTAGCATTTTTGCATATTATGTCAATATATGTCAAGCTTTCGTCTTCTTTTAGTATGTTTATAGATGCAACTTTGTTGTCTTGTATCATGAATTGAATCTATAGATTATAATAATTTTGAATTTGATTATCAAGGGACAAAAAAAAAAAAGTTCCGGCATTAATAACAAACAAATAGATGTAATTATTGTAGAGATTGATGAATTATTTTCTGTAAGTATGTATGCTAACTTGATTTGTAAATTTAAGTTTTTTTTTCTGACAAAAAAAAAAATATCGAATCCCTCGTTTCTCCGAAACGGTGCATGACAAGGGTTAATTGCACAGTAAATTATCATTGAGTTCATAAATAATATTACTTTAATAAATATATATTTAGAACAGTCGTTAAGTGTTCTGTTATAAAGCTCAGTATCATTTTGCCTTTTTTGCTCATTGACTGTATCGAAGTATAAATACATTGGCAAAAAAAAGAAAAGAAAAAAACATTTTCATAAAGCGGAGTATCATTTTGCCTTTCTGCTCATAGACGTTATTGATACATACATCGGCAAATAAAAAAAAAAAGTGCCGCATATGAGTCGGTTATATTTTTAAACGACTTCCCCTTTATCAATTCATTCAATCTGCAGCTTATTACAGGGGTCATATAAATCTACATTTCTACAGCGTTGTTATTGCCCTAAAACATGGCAAAGTCCTAAACTCAATGATTTGCTCTCAATTCACTCCTCAGTCCATATCCCTATACAACCCTTCGATTTCCTCCTGATTTTATTTGCAGAAATACTTTTCTGTCAACACCATCAATATTATGTTCGTATTGACCACATCATTCCGCTAATAGTTACGCGCCTTTCCTTATTTTTTCAATGCTGAGTGTGGTCATTGTAGTAGCATCATACCAATGGGATGTTGTGTGATCTACGTCTTTGTTTTGTATATTATGCATATTCGCATACCTTTTATACGGTTCTACGCTTCTATTACAGTCAACAAACCTTCATTTTTTAGGTGGTATTGCTATATTTGTTTCTTTTTCTGATGTGTGGCAAATTGTAACGTTCATACTGCACTGAACAGTTTGTGACAAAACATGTATAAATACATGCTGGTCGCATATTCTTTGCATTTATTGTGTGCTTCTAATTCATAATTACATAAAGAATCTCCTCTCCCCCCCCCCCCCCCAAAAAAAAAAAAAAAAAAACAATATATATATATATATATATATATATATATATATATGTATATATCTTCCCGAAATTGAGGTAACCTACATTTTTTTTTTTTTTATTTGCAAACCGGATATTTCAAATAATAGTGCTTTCGGCTCAGGCTACCAGCCAGCCTGACCTATTATTCGATATTACAGTTTTGACGTAAATGCTAAACTGTGCATTAAGCATGCTGTTTGTTCACGTTCTGATAAAGTTACAAATATTTCTTCCGCAAATGAGCACACACCTGCCCACATACCGGTTTTGACCGACTATAAACTCCCCTATGCAGTGTGTGACCTAAGCTGGCTGCTCAGCTCGCTGAGTCGACATACAGTCTATTATTATCATTTTGGCGCCACTTGCAGCGAGATTTAGTCTCATGAACTTGTTTTATGCCTATATGCATGTACACTAATGATTGGAAAAGGTTTTTTTTTTTTTTTAATGAAACTACTGAAATGCTGTTCCCCCTTCTTATTGCTTGCTTCTTTTTTTTTTCTTCTTCATGCTTTCGAACTGACGTTTAAAAGCTCACGTTTTTACGATACGGCCTATTTTTTTTTTCTTTTCTGTCTCTGCATCCTCGTATATAAATGTACTGGTTTGCACCTGTTGTATTCCTGATACCCTGGTAACGAATTGGCCGCTCAGCTCACTGAGCTGGCATACAATGACTTATAGTTGTTGACACCACTTACTTTCGTCACACGATTCGTGGTTGGTCAAATACATTAAAGTTGAAAAATGCTCTAAGCACAATTAAAGATGTTATCCGCCTTTATATGCAATATCGGCACGGATTCCGTTAATTTTTTTTTAAAGTCATTTAAAAAGGATATAAAATTTTAGGATACTACATGTATAACTTTCTTTTCTGTAATATGAGCACATGCCCCAATGTTGGATTTCACTGTATATATAAGTGCCTGATACATGGTACTAACTGATTTTGTAATTTAAATTGGCTGCTTAGCCTACTGAGTTGATATGTTAGTCTGTGTTGTTTTCTCTTCGGAGCCGCTTGTGGCGCAATATTGTCACATATAAGTAGTTTGTGACTGGTTATGCACTGCTGTATGGTTGATAACGTTTCATACGTTTTATTCACCATGAACATACCAGAGTTGTAAAGATTCTGCTGAAATTATTCAAAAACTTTTTTTTTAATATGTGACCGTGCACCTCAAAACGAACATAAAGTCGCACACACTGATTTTGCGTGAGGACTGAAAATAAGTGAAATGGGTCAACCTAGCCGAACTTGACTTTTTCATATTTTCTGGGGAAAAAAGATAAATGTTCAATTTTCGTAGTGTTTAATTCTTTCGGCTCTTTTTTCTATTTTGGGAATGCTGAAAAGGAATCCACCTGTGGCCACTCTTCTCAAGGATGTTTTCAGTCGTTGCCATGGCAACAAATTATTTTCTTTAAAAGAACATGTGTTCTTCATTAAACATCATAAAAACATGTTGTTAAGGCCAAAATATGTCAATATATACATTTCTCTTCAATTGATTAAAAACAATCCCTTTTGTCTAATTTTATTGCTACCTCATAGCAATGGCAGTTGCCATGGTAACAATTCTTAAACAGAAAATACTGATATTTTAATGAAAAAAATGAAAATATGACGAGATTGAGGAGTATTTTCATTACAAATTACTATCAGCTTATTGTTTTTACAACGTCCATTCAACATCATTTCTGTTGCTATAGCAATAGCATGAGAACAAATGTTTTTTTTTTTCAAGGATAAAAGTTCTATAGAGGGAGGTATAGTATATGATAAAGGGGAGGTATCATGGTCATTTAAGGATTACAAATGTCTTGGAGGCATCAATGCTGAACAGAGTACATTATGATGAGAAAATTGGAACTTTTATGGAAGTTTTTTTTTTTCAATTCAATTCAATGAAGGTTTATTGACAATAAAAAAGAACATGCAGCTCATTAGCTGAAATTGTTCATTTTACAATTAAAACAGAAATACAACATTGTACAAAATAAATATATGTATTTGTGAAATTGTCTATCGATATGTATCGAAATGACGGAAACACTGTACAAACGATATGACGGAAACACTGTACAAACAGATAAAACATTGATGTTTCGACCCGGCCTCAAATCCCTGAATTTTGAACCAAGACCCTAAAATTCCCATGGAAATTATCAACAAACAGTACATGCATAAATATTTTCTTTTTCACTGATTAAAACCTTTGACCTCTTAACCCTCAATAAAAATGCATATATTAAAATCATCAATAATGGAGTACGAATACTGAAAAATATTGCGCATGTAAAGAAACAAATGATTGTAAAAATCATTGAGTAACTGAACTGAGCAGGGAGTAATTAAATTTCTGAACAATAAAGTAATTGAGCTTAATTATCGATACGCATCATAAACACAATCGATTATGAATGTAAACAAACTCAAGGCGCCGTTATGGCACAACATGTGGTTCTCAAAACAAGTCTAAAGCACATCTCAAATATAAAACAATACTTCAACACAATTGACAAAACATTAAAAAACAGTGTATTTATCACAAAGGTATTGAGTGCTTCCCACCCCCACCCACCAAGTCCAAATCAATGAACATCCAAGTTATTAAATAAAAAACAAGATATCTAAAAATCCAAAAAGTTTCAACTTACACCGAACCTATCACAAATCCATGCATCAAAACATAAAAGAGAGAAAAAAAATCAGCACCAAACAACAAACTTATAGCATTCAGCCTGACCCTTGACCCTTGACCTTTGACCCCACGCCCTCAAAACTCTCAAGAGAATCATTGATGGGCAGAGATAAGCACTTGAAATTGACCTTGACCTTTTGGACATGAACAAAATACGCATGAAATTTACTATCAAAAACACAAAGAGAATACTTTACAAAAGGTCAGGAATATTGCACATTGATGAGTAGAAAAGTCTACAAGCCATTGAGTAGCCTCACTAAACAAGGGATTGTTGAGTTTCTGAAACGTTGTGTTCTGGTTCGGGGGATGTCGATATTTAACGATTTCCTAACATTTGAATTGCTTGTTATTTGTATTTTATATTCCCTAGGTATTTCTATGAAAAAAACATCAACAATCTATTCCTTAATAATTTGTTTCGATAGGAACAACGTTGATGTTTCATGAACAGAATTATGTATGGCTAGTAGTATTGCTAATTTGTAATACTTCAAAATTTCGGCCAAAATTTCAAGATTTTTTTTCTTTTCAAATTGAGGCATTTCCATGGCAACCATGTTAAATATTAACCATTATTACGGATATCTAAGGTTTCGAAGGTGCAATGTGATCAGAAATTCAGGAAAGGGACTAAACTTTTGTGTTTTTACAATTTTTTTTTTAGTATATTCTTTCCTTCCTTATCTAACGATTAACCTTATTCTTTTCTTTAAGACGCATTTTTTCTCATGTTATTGCTATAGTAACAAAGACGATGCGGGATGAGTATAGTTAAAAAAAAACTGAAAGTAATTTGTTATAGATATGCTACTTAATCTTGTCATTTTTTCATGTTTTTTTTAAATGAAAATAGTATTTTCTGTAATAAATTATTGTTACCATGACAACTGTGATTGCTTTGAGGTAACCATGAAATTGGAAAATTGTAATGTTTTACTAAATTAAATAGACATGCTGACACATTTTGGTGTTAAAAGCATGTTCTCATGATGTTTAAGGAAATACACATGTTCTCTTAAAGAAAATTATTTTTTTTTTTGCCATGGCAACGGCTGAAGACGTCCTTTAGAAAAATGACAACAGGTGGATTCGTGTTCAGCAGCCCTAAAATAGGGGTAATAGCACAACAACAACAAAAAAATCAAAATCTACAGGTAATTTTAAGAACACCCCAATATTGTGACAACTTGCCGCCTACAATACGCAAAAAATTACGTAAAACAGCGCTATACAGCGTAAACTTTTACGCGACGACGAGTTTTGAGCTGCTCAAAATTCGAAATCGCGTAAAGCGCCCATCCGGCGCACATCGACTGAAAACCACGAAGGTCCCACGTCAACTAACACTTGCTGTCGGGCGAAAGCTCGGTGGCCTAGTGGAGATGACGCCTGTCCGGTGATCAGGAGGTCGTAGGTTCGAATCCTGCTCGAATGTGTACGCCCATGATTTTTTCATCATAGCTACTACAAGCGTACTCAAACACTGATCAATTCAGTGCTTACCCTTGTAAAAAAATACCATGGTTTGACTATGAGGTATAACCATGGTTTTACATTGGATCCATCGTTCGGTAAACTCATGGTTTAACCATAGTGCAATATGGTTTGATTATGGTCAAACCATGGTGCACTAGTGCTTAATCATAGTTTAACAATAGTTAAACAATGGTGCACTATGGTTATACCATGGTAATCACGGTTAAACCATAGGTTTAGCATGGGTTAACCATGGTAACCATGGTTTAAAGGTGGTAAATTGGAACGCACTTACCATGACATCACGCTGTGGTATTACCATGGTCACTACTGTGGTACAGTGCCAAAACCATGGTTAAGAAAAAGTGAAACCATGGTAAAGGAAGTGTAAAACCATGGTTAAGAAATGGTGAAACTACGGTTAGGAAAAAATGAAACCATGATAAACTCATGGTTTAACCATAGTGAAATATGGTTTAATTATGGTCAAACCATGGTGCACTAGTGTTAAACCGTAGTTTAACCATAGTTAAACAATGGTGCACTATGGTTGAACCATGGTAACCGCGGTTAAACCATAGGTTTAGCATGGGTTAACCATGGTAACCATGGTTTAAAGGTGGTAAATTGGAACGCACTTAAAATGACATTACTGTGGTTTTACCATGGTCACTACAGTGTTTCTACCGTGCCCAAACCATGGTTACCAAAAAGTGAAACCATGGTTAAGGAAGTGCAAAACCATGGTTAGGAAAAGGTGAAAGTATGGTTAGGAAAAGATGAAACCATGGTTTTACAACTGCCAAACCACAGAATTACAACCCAAATCACAGTACAACCATGATCCATTGTATAGTAAACCCACTATTTAACCACAGTGCAATATCGTAGAAAAATTTATTTTTTAACTGCAGTTGTATTTCACAAGTACTTTGAGAAACCATGGGGAAAATTGGTTGGAGAAATATATTTTTCCACAATTGCTTTGCTGTTTGATGAATAATGATCAAAGAATAGCACAATAGAGTCTTCACATAAAGTGATGAAATAAAAATATTTTCAGTAAATTACCTGGAGCAGAATAATTCTTACAATTCCTATACATATGTAGTAGAATACATACATTTGTAAACATGTATATGAACCTGGACTCTGAAACAGGAGAAAACCAATTCTCTATTATTTTCCTTTTAGCTATAGTCTAAAAAATATGTATTTAAAGACTGACTTCCATGTGTGTGTTGGTGGATGGGTGCAGATTGTAAGTGTTAATTGATTCACTGTTTAATAAAAGAAGCTATATGTAGCAACGAGTAGGTTGATGCTCTTACCAGCATTGACTCTTACACAGCCAAAGCGCTCCCAAAAACATACATGTATATCGAATACACTATGGCCAAATTGAGGAAACCAAAAAGTCCCAATTTTTATGGCCTAGTCATGTGTATTCCTCTGAACATGCAGAAGTCAAACATTGCCCAATTTGATGCGCTTTTTCAGTCAAAACTGACTAACTGGAGTTGACTGTACTGTCATTAGCATTTAAAGGCACATAGACCCGGTGGTTTGCTTGCGTACACGGGCGCACGGCACAAGTTTCCTTCAGAGACCTATGCTATCAACTCCTCTTTATTGTTAGCGCTTACGCTTTGACCCATTTCCATGAGTCCGAAGAAGTCCAATCCACTGCTGATGATGACAGCTTTAATATTTTTTTTTCTCTGAAGTCAAACAAAGAAGCATGCACCCTGCCATTCAAATTCTACGGACTGTCTGACAAGCAGAGAAGACAATGAAGGCAACATTACCCAGCAACACCTACGCGCTTTACTCTTGACGACAGCTCAATTTTGGCAGTCTTTGTATCAATGCTAATGGTGATCGGCACTCTCATCCAAAAGCGCCGCAGTAACTACCGGGTCTAGGCACCTTTAAAATAAGAAAGTACACAAGGGTAGAAACAGTCAATTATGATTATACATTCAAAAGTTATTTTTCAGCAACTGGGTGTGAGAAGTCAAAGTATCATACAAATATCACATTATTTCCAGTTGCAAAACTGTAGGTTTATGCAAACATAATGAAGACAATGTACTCTTACTGAACCTCAGTCAACAAATAAGACATAAGAATGCACATTTGCTCACTTTGCTGTTACGATTGAAAAGTAGCTTTTTATTGCTCCATGAGCAGCATCTTGACTGTAGGTATGGCTTATTGCCAGTCACATGATGTATAACAATATCACCTGCAAAGATTTAGTTGGATAATTAAATACAGTGTACATACATTAGTGCTTGTTTGATGTACATTATCATTTGTAGCTTTGTATAGATAATGCAAATTTGGACTTAAGTGACACCAGGAGCACTGGACAACAGAACAAAACAGCATCTTAAAAAAAAAAAAAATATCTAGCAACCAACAGTCCTGATATGAGAGCGTACATGCACACTTCACATGCTTTGAAAACTGTTCTTGTACTTCTACTGTCCAAGACTATTCAGCAGTAAGCTTTGGTGCAACTTCTGAATGAGGCTTCGCAGGAACTAGGTCTTGATATAGCTTGGTTAGTGTGCCCTTTGTCGTTGTGGAGCCTTGAGATGTCCTTCTTTTGCAACCGCGAGCCGTGAGAATTTTCTTGGGGAAGATCAGTCCTGCAACGAACTGAGAATTTATTCATTACTTTTTTAATAATAATAACATGTAGTACGTGTTAAACTCTACTTCAAATACTCAACACACAAAATTCTTGCACAGAATAGCTACCGTGCAAAAAACATAAGAAGAATAGGATTAGATTGATGTGGTACACCTAGTCATTATTTCATCACTTTATTGTGCTGGAGAGATACTGTTTAAAATACAGTGTACTTTTACAATGATTTTAACCACTAAGTGTCACATAAAGGTGAAGCCATTATGTTCAACATTCCATATCATGTATTGTGCACAAATTGCCTAGAGTAATTTGATGTTAAAAATTGATCACATTCTATTTTAAGCATGTTGCAAATATTTTAGGATACCGCATAGCATGCTGCTGGTATTTGAGGATGTTGCACAAGAATTTGGGTATGTTGCAGTGTAATGCTCAAATTCCTCATGAACCATACTAATAATGGGTTGAAAAAAGAAAGAAACAAAGAAAGAAAGAAAGAGGAGTATCTTACCCTTGATGACATGGGAAAGCGGGAGAAAGTATGACATCAGTAGATGAACTTCTCTGCACCAGAATTCAGCCAGGAGGATGCCATACACGTATTGACGTAAATCAGCACTGCATGTACTCTTGTAACCATGAAAGGACTCTGGTACAGTGCCAAAACCATGGTTAAGAAAAAGTGAAACCATGGTAAAGGAAGTGTAAAACCATGGTTAAGAAATGGTGAAACTACGGTTAGGAAAAAATGAAACCATGATAAACTCATGGTTTAACCATAGTGAAATATGGTTTAATTATGGTCAAACCATGGTGCACTAGTGTTAAACCGTAGTTTAACCATAGTTAAACAATGGTGCACTATGGTTAAACCATGGTAACCGCGGTTAAACCATAGGTTTAGCATGGGTTAACCATGGTAACCATGGTTTAAAGGTGGTAAATTGGAACGCACCTACCATGACATAACTGTGGTTTTACTATGGTCACTACTGTGTTTCTACCGTGCCCAAACCATGGTTACGAAAAAGTGAAACCATGGTTAAGGAAGTGCAAAACCATGGTTAGGAAAAGGTGAAAGTATGGTTAGAAAAAGATGAAACCATGGTTTTACAACTGCCAAACCACAGAATTACAACCCAAATCACAGTACAACCATGATCCATTGTATAGTAAACCCACTATTTAACCACAGTGCAATATCGTAGAAAAATGTATTTCTTAACTACAGTTGTATTTCACAAGTACTTTGAGAAACCATGGGGAAAATTGGTTGGAGAAATATATTTTTCCACAATTGCTTTGCTGTTTGATGAATAATGATCAAAGAATAGCACAATAGAGTCTTCACATAAAGTGATGAAATAAAAATATTTTCAGTAAATTACCTGGAGCAGAATAATTCTTACAATTCCTATACATATGTAGTATGATACATACATTTGTAAACATGTATATGAACCTGGACTCTGAAACAGGAGAAAACCAATTCTCTGTTATTTTCCTTTTAGCTATAGTCTAAAAAATATGTATTTAAAGACTGACTTCCATGTGTGTGTTGGTGGATGGGTGCAGATTGTAAGTGTTAATTGATTCACTGTTTAATAAAAGAAGCTATATGTAGCAACGAGTAGGTTGATGCTCTTACCAGCATTGACTCTTACACAGCCAAAGCGCTCCCCCAAAAAAAACATGTATATCGAATACACTATGGCCAAATTGAGGAAACCAAAAAGTCCCAATTTTTATGGCCTAGTCATGTGTATTCCTCTGAACATGCAGAAGTCAAACATTGCCCAATTTGATGCGCTTTTTCAGTCAAAACTGACTAACTGGAGTTGACTGTACTGTCATTAGCATTTAAAGGCACATAGACCCGGTGGTTTGCTTGCGTACACGGGCTCACGGCACAAGTTTCCTTCAGAGACCTATGGTATCGACTCCTCTTTATTGTTAGCGCTTACGCTTTGACCCATTTCCATGAGTCCGAAGAAGTCCAATCCACTGCTGATGATGACAGCTTTAATATTTTTTTTTTCTCTGAAGTCAAACAAAGAAGCATGCACCCTGCCATTCAAATTCTACGGACTGTCTGACACGCAGAGAAGACAATGAAGGCAACATTACCCAGCAACACCTACGCGCTTTACTCTTGACGATAGCTCAATTTTGGCAGTCTTTGTATCAATGCTAATGGTGATCGGCACTCTCATCCAAAAGCGCCGCAGTAACTACCGGGTCTAGGCACCTTTAAAATAAGAAAGTACACAAGGGTAGAAACAGTCAATTATGATTATACATTCAAAAGTTATTTTTCAGCAACTGGGTGTGAGAAGTCAAAGTATCATACAGATATCACATTATTTCCAGTTGCAAAACTGTAGGTTTATGCAAACAAATCAATGAAGACAATGTACTCTTACTGAACCTCAGTCAACAAATAAGACATAAGAATGCACATTTGCTCACTTTGCTGTTACGATTGAAAAGTAGCTTTTTATTGCTTCATGAGCAGCATCTTGACTGTAGGTATGGCTTATTGCCAGTCACATGATGTATAACAATATCACCTGCAAAGATTTAGTTGAATAATTAAATACAGTGTACATACATTAGTGCATGTTTGATGTACATGATCATTTGTAGCTTTGTATAGATAATGCAAATTTGGACTTAAGTGACACCAGGAGCACTGGACAACAGAACAAAACAGCATCTAAAAAAAAAAAAAAAAAATATCTAGCAACCAACAGTCCTGATATGAGAGCATACATGCACACTTCACATGCTTTGAAAACTGTTCTTGTACTTCTACTGTCCAAGACTATTCAGCAGTAAGCTTTGGTGCAACTTCTGAATGAGGCTTCGCAGGAACTAGGTCTTGATATAGCTTGGTTAGTGTGCCCTTTGTCGTTGTGGAGCCTTGAGATGTCCTTCTTTTGCAACCGCGAGCCGTGAGAATTTTCTTGGGGAAGATCAGTCCTGCAACGAACTGAGAATTTATTCATTACTTTTTTAATAACAATAACATGTAGTACGTGTTAAACTCTACTTCAAATACTCAACACACAAAATTCTTGCACAGAATAGCTACCGTGCAAAAAACATAAGAAGAATAGGATTAGATTGATGTGGTACACCTAGTCATTATTTCATCACTTTATTGTGCTGGAGAGATACTGTTTAAAATACAGTGTACTTGTACAATGATTTTAACCACTAAGTGTCACATAAAGGTGAAGCCATTATGTTCAACATTCCATATCATGTATTGTGCACAAATTGCCTAGAGTAATTTGATGTTAAAAATTGATCACATTCTATTTTAAGCATGTTGCAAATATTTTAGGATACCGCATAGCATGCTGCTGGTATTTGAGGATGTTGCACAAGAATTTGGGTATGTTGCAGTGTAATGCTCAAATTCCTCATGAACCATACTAATAATGGGTTGAAAAAAGAAAGAAACAAAGAAAGAAAGAAAGAGGAGTATCTTACCCTTGATGACATGGGAAAGCGGGAGAAAGTATGACATCAGTAGATGAACTTCTCTGCACCAGAATTCAGCCAGGAGGATGCCATACACGTATTGACGTAAATCAGCACTGCATGTACTTTATTGTACCCATGAAAGGAGCTAGCTAGGGGACAGCCTGATCGATGGTCATGGATGGACTTCAAGTCTTCTATGGAGAAACCTTCTCGTGTCAGCCACTGGCACAATCAATCATTGATTCTGATGAGCAAAAAAAAAAAAATAACACAACATTACAATAATAGTGATGATTGAGAGAAGTGAAATAAGGTTAGGCAGAAAAATCACACAGGAAAATGACGTAACATACAAAATACAGCATTGGATGATTTAAGGTTTGGTGCTTGTGCTAGCTCCCAAATGACTGCTAGAATAAAAGACTCCCAAATATTCTACAATGTCGCATAGCATGCTGCTGGTTTTTGTGGATGTTGCACAAGAATTTGGGTATGTTACAGCGATATGCTCAAATTTCTAATGAACCATACTAATACTGGGTTGAAATAAAGAAACAAAGAAAAAGGAATACCTTCTCCTTGATGACATGGTCAAGCGGGAAAAACATGACATCAGATGATCCACTTCTTTGCACCAGAATTCAGCCAGGAGGATGCCATGTACACATGCATATTGATGTTAATCAGCGCTGCATGTGCATCATGTACCCATGAAAGGAGCAAGCTAGTGGAAAGCACGATCAATGGTCATGGATGGACCTCGTCTTCTATGGACTGCAAGTCTTCTATGGAAACACCTTCTCACATCAGCCACCTGCACAATCAATCTTTGATTCTGATGAGGAAAAAACACACGACATAACAATAATACACCTATTAATGATTGAGAGAAGAAAAATAAGGTTAGCCAGAAAAATCACACAACAATCCGTTAGGTGAATGATATACTGCTATAACATACAAATTACAAAATGCATCATCCTTTGCCATTAGGGGATTTCAAGATCAGTGCTAGTGCTAGCTCCCAAATGACTGACTTAAACTGAGCTCCAACACCGACGGTCGGATTAACTAAGCGATACTGATCAAAGTTATTGATCCCCAGCAATGGGTGTTGGAATCGCAGCATCGCAAGGTCCGTGAGAATCGCACGACGAAAAGTGATGGCGCATGATTACACTCGAATGTTAAAAGATGCAGGACTGCTTAATTTTTAGACACAAAGTGAGGAAGCCAGATTAAAATGCCCCAAATTTCAACCATTCTTTAAAACACAACTAACTTAATAGTAAATTTTATGCTTCCAGGCTCAGATTTATGAAGCCACATGCTTGTGAAGGGCCTACGTTTCGTGGCGTGGGTGACCATTGCATTAGCATAAAATGTACATGCTACAGGCCTAACTCTTACACTAATGGCGGAGCTAGGTTCAGCAGACGATAGTCTTTGATTTCAACACCAAGCCCAGCACTTGATCGAAAGATTGGTCTGTATCTCGTCGACGGGGATATGTTCCACAGAGCAGAGACTGCATCTGGCTTTACGGATCCCCTCCTATAGACATAGTCCGGAGGTAGAGAGCCATAACCGATGTGTTGGCTCAGTGAGTAGAGCGGCTGCCCTCACAATCGGGAGGTCGTGGGTTCAAACCCCGGCCGCGTCATACCAAAAGACGTTAAAAGATGGGAGTTGCTGGTACCTTGTTTGCCGTTCAACAGTTGAAAAGGCTAGAGCAACGTCGATCTGGCGCTGCTCAGTGGCTGCCGGGCCCACGATCAATTGGGCAAAAAGAATTTCCATTCTTGGACAATAAAATTTGTCGGTCGGGTCGGTCGGGACAATCAATGCAAATCTCGCTGGTAATTATTTTAGCTAAGATTATACGATTAGGTCTACTAATAATGTATTTAAAGTTATGTTGACCAACCTTCCTCGAAGAATCCCAAAGGAGAAGTTCCTCTTTTTCTTAGGGGCCGTTTGCTAGCCATTTCTCAAAATATCAGATGGTTCGTACGTCGAAATGTTTGACTCAGAGATCATCACGAGCGTTTGAAATGAACAGCGAAATAAATCGTACATTACCGTGTGTGTTTTTTGAGCGGTCGCGGTCTAACGGTTCAGCAGTACATACACGTAAGGTTCAATCAGCGACAACAACAACACGCACATGACCTCTTACGTTACATCATTATCAAGAAAACTTTTAATCATTAATCTTTTGGTTTGTAATAAAAAAATATATGTTTGAAACTTTTTCATTGCAAATAAAATTTTTGTTTTATGTGTCAATATTTTCAAAAAAATTTTGTTGTGATCTTTGGTACGAACGAGCCTCATGTCAACAACCCGGATCTCCCATTCATCGTACACAATTACTACACGCCGATTGCATTCCTAGTTTTCTATTGTTGTGTGTACATGTCAAAGCTACGGGGAACAAACGGGCGGCAATGGGTTACTACTTTTTTTTTTCACGAGTATGTAATCTCATTTAAGGTTATTACGTGCTTTATTCCGTAGTGAATAGATGTTGCATTTTAGGAATGCTGTAAATCAACCAAGTGAAGCAGCTTTTTGTTTGCAATGGTAAGACTACTGTTTGCTTACATATTATAACACCTGTTGAAGCCAAACGGGTGGTTGCGTTAGATGAATGTCCGTCATATGACTTGCATTGGCATTGCGGCCATCAAAGTATGAGTTTTCATATTGATTTTTGTGATCGACATCATTCAATAATTATAGTCCACGTGGTTTAAACTTTGGTTAAACAAAAAGTTAACCATGGTTTAATAACCACTGTTCTTATGCTATCATACAAGGTTCCATGGTTAGAAATTCTAGAATATGTTTTTTCTGCACTATCTGATCATGAAACCACGGTTGAAACCATTGTTAAAATAATGTTGTATGACCACTTTTTCAACCGTGGGTAAACAGAAGTTAAACCACGGTTTTATAACCACTGTTCTTATGAGCTATCATGCAACCATGGTGAAAATCATGGCTTCTTAACCGCCTCTTCACTATCATGAAACCACGGTTATAGAACCAATTAATGTTTCATAACCATCCTTTGCACACTATGATAAAACCACGGTTCAAATCCTGGTGTAGCTATGACCATCGTTTTCCTTGCTAAAATGGAATTTTAACGATTGTTTAAAACCGTTGTTTTCACACTTTCGTTAAACCACTGTTAAAGTCGTGGTTATATAACCATTATTTTTTTACAAACTGATAAAACCATGGTTAATATCATGCTTAATAGCCATCGTTTTCGACCATTGTAAAACGAAAGTTTAACCATGGAATTATAACGTGTTTTTGTGCTATCATAGAACCACGGTTACAATCATGGTTTTATAACTATCGTTTTTACACTATCATAAAATCATGATGAAATCATGGTTTTATAATGATGGTTTTCAACCTTAGTAGATCGAGAGCTACACCATGGTTTCCTAACCATTGTTTTTATACTATTGTGAAACCATGGTTACAACCATTGTCATATTACTGTTATTTTTACCAAAGTAGAACTATAGTTTTGTTGTGGTTTTCTCGCCATTTTTTTTTTAAATTTCTTAAAACTGTGGTATAACGATGATTTTTTTAACCATGGTTTTAAAACACTTTCATTAAAACACTGTTAGAGCCATGGTTATATAACCATCATTTTTTAACTATGATAAAACCATGGTTAATACCATGGTTAATACCCATCATTTTTAACCTTTGTAAAGCGAAAGTTTAACCATGGTATTATAACTAGTGTTTTTGTGCTATCATAAAACCATGGTTAAAATCATGGTTTTATTATCTTTTTTACACTATCATAAAACCATGATGAAATCATGGTTTTATAACGATGGTTTTCAACCTTGGTAGAACGAGAGTTACACCATGGTTTCCTAACCATTGTTTTTATACTATTGTGAAACCATGGTTACAACCATTGTTATATTATTATGTTATTTTTACCAAAGTATAGAACGATGGTTTTGTCGTGGTTTTCTCACCATTGTTTTTTGTTTAATTTCTTAAAACTGTGGTATAACAATGATTTTTGTCACCATGGTTTTAAAACCGTCGTAAAATGAAAGTTTTATCATGTTATCATAACTATGGTATTTTAACAATGGTATTACCACACTTCCGCCACACATTTACCATGGATATGAATTAAAAATCATGGACTACCATCGATTCATTGTAAAACCGTCCATAACCATGGTTATACCATGGTTACGGTTGTAAAACCATGTTTGTTTGTTTTTTTATAAGGGTATTTACGTCGATGTAGGGCAATTTGTCAATCAGTTGCAATGCAAACTCTAGGTATTCACCAAAGTCTCTGACGAAAATACTAATAGAGACTGGATGGTCAGCCGAGTATGGTGGCCTAAACAGCTGCAAAACGCAAGCGAAAAGATTCACTCTGATGCTCCATTACGAGTATTCAAAGGATTGGCCTGCTATCAGCTCATGCTTCACCACCAGCTTGTAATGGGTGGGGGGGGGGGGGGGTGATCGAGAAAATTGTAGCCTGACAGGTCACTTATGTAAGCCCAATGGGCATCATCTGTATCATTTTACTATGTATCATTTGTAAAGAAAAAAAGATCAAATTTCTCGTTCGTGACATACCAGTAGTTAGCCAAGGAGAAAGCTTTGTTTCGAATTGAGCTTGCATTGACCATGCCAAATTTCACATCTGAATTCCTTCTATCTTGGCATTGATACATAAAATGCCCCCTGTGAGAACTGACTATTAAACAAAGATTCCTATCACCTTATTTTGACCAGGTTTTATTCATTATGATCATACAGAATGAAATGCATTGATAATAAACCACTCCTTTTGCTTCAAAAACGTAATTTTCCAGTAGTACAGCAGTGCTAAGTGAAGAGGGGAGGGAAAAGAGGGTGAAAATACTGAATACAAAATTTACAACCGCTTAAGAAGCGAGTGCTTGGGATGTGACTGTTTGTCTCATCGTAGCACTGAAAGCAAAAATTATGTATTGTCTAAAGGATTAAACAAGTGAATACTTTTGAAATTTATCTCTGCAGTGTCAGCTATTTGGCGGGAAACCTTGCTAAAACTTTGCAGCAGCATGACTCCAGCATCACATCCACAGATATCGCGTGCGTGGAAATTGCGGGTTTGTGTCATGACCTCGGCCACGGTCCTTTTTCCCATCTATTTGAGAGAGTCATACCACCAAGTCAGAAGTGGGAGGTAAGGTCGGTCCCTTTCTTAAAGAATACAGAAATGTCAAACTCAACATTTAGCAAAAACTGGAATAGTGACGACCTCACATGTAAATTCAATAAATTAGAAAGTGTTGCAAACCAAATATTAGATTCATATTCTAGAAAGTGTTAAAATGTAACTTTTGTAAAATTTTGAAATATGATTTGTGAAACGTTACTATAAAGGCACCATTATACAAAGGACGCACAGGTCCGAGTACGTCAGTCGAAATTATGTGCAAAAGGTAACTATGGAATGCTTCTAAGCTAAATCTCATAGTTACCGCATGCACACAAGTGCGTCATTTCTATTAAAGAACGAGGGTTTTTTCTTGCCAGTAATCCTTTATATATATATATATATATATATATATATATATATATAACGTCTGATTGCAAATTTACCGCCCTTGATGCATATCGATCCTTTAAGCTTGCCATAGACGAAAAACTTGATTCTATTACTTCCAGTTCCAAAACCATGCATCCGGTATATAAAATATCGACTGCTGCAATGACCGTCGTTAGAATATGCCCCTACAGATGATTTCTCAACAGTGCTATGCCCTGAGACGAAGTCGAACGGCATTCAGTCAACTAATGTTTGATTTCATGTTTGGGTGGCTTATATTTCGGTAGACCCTATAGACCGTGAGCAATAAAAACTATTATACAGCATTGATAAAATCATTTTCAACAATGGGTTTGTATGTCAGATGACGCATTTTCTTTTTTCTTTTTTTTACAGTGTGGATAACATTAAGCCTACCAAAAGTGATACATCCTCTCCCCGCCCTTGCGAGTTCATTACATGAAACCGGACAAGATTGAGCATAATATTCTAGTACCAGATTTGATTTATGGATATACATGTATGTATATATATACATACTATACATACTAATAACAGTATATGAAACAAATAATTCACTTGTATATCCCTTTCAAATACTGGAACATTATTATAGATGATTGGAAAATGGAAAAAAAAATGAAAACATTTTTAAGGAAATGACACTTTTTCATAAGTATTCATATAATATTTCCTCTGCTGGAAAGAATGCAGTGTCCTACAGTGTGACATCTCTTCACACTATTGTATTCGAGAATTTTGTCATTGTGAACACATTGTGTGTTCTTCTGTGTTCCTTGATTGTGTCGCTTGAATTCTATGTTAATATGTTTTTGCCTACACGCTGTACTATCCCCGAACTCGGAATTGTTTGTGCTTCATTTACGTCCACATATATCATTCTTATGCATCCTTGCCAGTTGACATGCCTTCATATACTTTATGTTCTGCGTTATGGCTAATCGACTTAACGCAGCATTTGACTCCCTTGATGACGATGAATTCTTTGATTTGTTTAGACGCTCGCCTACAGAATCAAGAAGTCAGATCAATTCACGTTCTTCTGCACTTTTTGAAAACCTCGTTGCCAATAATGTTAATTTTTCTTCTAATGATTTGTTTAATGATTTTGATTTTGAACATGATTCCACTTTAATCTCCTCCAAATATGTTACGGTTGATCAATTCAAAGATTTTGTGAAAGATTTTTCAGAAAGTATATTTTCTATAGTGCATTTGAATATTAGGAGTATGAATAAGCATTTTGATGAATTACAGGTATTGTTAGATAATCAGAATAAACAACAAATATCTGTAATAGGTTTAACAGAAACATGGTTATCAACTGATATTTATTTACCGTATGCATTGAATGGTTATGATTTGATTGTAAATAATAGAGTGAATAGGACCGGCGGCGGGGTTGCGATTTATTTATCTAATGAATTTGAGTTTGATACTTGTGATGATTTAAATATAATGAATGATATAATAGAGTCTTTGTTTGTTGAAATTTCCATCCCTCAAAGTAAAAATATTATAGTTGGTGTTGTTTATAGACCCCAAACTCCAGTTCTAAAGATTTTTTAGATAGTATCACAAATTTATTAAAAAGCCCTCGTTTTGTTAATAAATGCATTTATATAATGGGTGACTTTGATATTGATTTGATTAAGAGTGATGATAATACGTCACAAGAATTTCTTGAATTAATTTTGTCATCCTCTTTTTTGCCATTAATTTCCAAACCTACACGTGTTACAAATCATTCTGCCACCCTTCTTGATAATATTTTTACCTATTCTTTACAAGTTTTGAATTCTTCTATAATTTTATCCGATATGACCGATCACTTTCCAATTATAACATGCTGCGATTTCAAACATTCGGTTAATAAGTCTTATTTTCCTTCATTTAGACGTAGAGCCTCACCTGAAAATTTAGCTAGTCTTGACGCCTGTTTAGATAGGATTGATTGGTCAAGTGTTTGTGATACTGATGATGTAAATGTATCATTTGATAGTTTTATGGAGATAATCAATAAGCATTTAGATGATTATATTCCTAAACTAAAAGATAAGTCAGTAAATTATAAAACAACACCTAAACTTCCATGGATTTCGAAATCTCTCCTCCGTTCAATTAACAGGAAAAATAGGTTGTATTATAAATTCAAAATGAAAAAAACTGAAGAGTCAAAAAATAAATATATACATCATATAAGAATATTTTGATAAAGGTCATACGATCTGAAAAACGGAAATATTATACCATTCAGATAGAAAAATATAAACATGACGTGAAGAATACATGGAAGATATTAAAGCAGGCCATGAATATATCAAAAAAGAAATTGGACATTACAAAAATAAGATTTGATAATAAAATTGTTGAAGATCCTGGTGATATAGCAAATATTTTTAATTCTTATTTTTCGATGGTTGGAGAGAATCTGGCAAAAGAAGTACCGCATTCCGATACGCATTTTGCAAAATTTTTAGGTCAATCCAATTCCAGTTCTATTTTCTTAGCTCCAACTACGAAATATGAAATTATAGACATTGTTACAGCAATGAATGATAAACGAAGTGCCGGTTATGATGATATAAGTAATTTTATTATAAGGGAATTATATTTTCTATTGCTGATCCACTTTCTCATATTTTTAATAAATCCATATTGCATGGTGTTTTTCCTGATTGTATGAAAATTGCTAAGGTGTGTCCTTTATTCAAAAAAGGCGACAGTTTTGATATAAGTAATTATAGACCTATTTCTTTACTTTCATCCCTGTCTAAAGTTTTGGAAAAATTGATATTTACAAGAACGATTAAATTTCTTGATTATTATAATGTTTTTACAAATTCTCAATTTGGGTTTCGTCAGAAACACAGCACCATTCATGCTCTTTTGAAGTTTATTGACAACGCCGCACATACTATAGACCATTCCCATCTTGTTGGTATCTTCCTGGACTTCTCCAAGGCCTTCGATACAATTGATCACGAAATTTTACTTCATTAATTGTCCCATTATGGTATACGAGGGAAGGCCTTGGAGTGGTTCAGGAGTTACCTGCAAAACCGAAAACAATATGTATCCTTGAACGAGCACAGCTCTAGTCTTAAAGTTATTAAATGTGGCGTCCCTCAGGGTAGTATATTAGGACCTTTACTTTTCATCATTTACATAAATGATTTTTGTAGATCATCCGACATACTTTCTTTCATATTTTTTGCCGATGATTCAAATATTTTCTTCTCCCACCAAAATCCAATCACTCTTGTCCATACTGTTAATTCCGAATTAAAAAAAAAAAGTGACTCAATGGATAAGAGCCAACAAATTATCACTGAATCTTCAGAAAACTAACTATATGTTATTCAGTAAGTCTATAGAAGTTTTACCCACAGATATCATCTTTGATGACGTTCACTTAGAGCGAGTATCTCATACAAAGTTTCTCGGTATTACAGTGGACGATAAACTTTCGTGGAAGCCTCATATTATTAATATTAGTAAAATAATTTCGCGTAATATTGGTATTATTAATAGACTTAAATCTCATATCCCATTGTCTTCTTTGCTGACGTTGTATTTTTCATTAATATTACCTTATTTAAATTATGAAATCTTAGCATGGGGTAGTGCCCATCAAACTTTATTAGATAGATTATTGTTATTACAAAAAAAAAGGTACTTCGTATTATTTGTGGCGTTTTCCACGTTCCCATGCAGATCCATTATTTGTTAGATATAAGATTTTAAAAATCAAAGATTTGTTTTTCTTTCAGCTGGGTCAGTTTATGTTTAATTATAACACAAATGCACTTCCCAGCATTTTTGTTTCAATGTTTCCACGAAATCAATCTTTTCATAATTATCCCACCCGGCGATCAAATGAGTTTCATTTACCCCTTCTGAGAACGTTATTGGCTCAACATTCATTCATATACACTGGCCCTAGATTTTGGAATTCTTTAAGTTGTGATATAAAAAAATTCTTTATCTTTGAATTCGTTTAAGCGTAAGTTGAAATATTATTTGTTGAACTCATATTAAGATATATACGATTCATTACTTAGCTGGTCTTTACAGCCTAAGGGTTCATCGTCAACCATTGATTTCATCATTGTGTATTTTTTTACATTATCTTATTTGTATAAACTTTGCTCGGCTGATTGAGCTGAAGCACCTCAATTCCCTCTTACGATCCCGATGTTCAGCGTGTTGGCTTTACCTTTCATTTCCTTTTTCTTTCTCTCATTCCTTTCCATTATTCTTTTGTGTTTTATTACTGTCATGGTATACCCTACCGTAAAGTCATGTAGTGTCGTTGTGTTTCTATTGTCTTGGTCTGTCCTGTCTTGTTCTCTCCTGTCTTTAAAAACAAAAAAAGTTTAATGTATTCACAAGAATCCTTTGAGTGGTTCACAATTTACAAGCATGCTTTTCAGTGAACCTCTCAGTTCTTTCTTTTTTTTCCTCCATACATAACTTTGTATTATAATTGTAATATAATAATATAATTTGTAATATAATATCCTATTTGTTAACCATTATCTACCATGTAAAGTCGAATACATGCCTATGTTATATCTTCTGATTCATTTCGTGTTATGTTTGACGAAAATGAAAGAAGGAATGAAATGAATGAAATGAAATGAAAATGAAAAAAATGAATCATCAATTCACAATGTGAAACAGAAAATGAATATGTGAACTCTCGGTGGAAAACCCCAACACAATGTGAAATCATCTTCACAATGTTAAATTCGAGAGTTTTCACGTAGTCGACTAAAGTGAACACATTGGCCCGTATTCTGCTGAAAACGTGAACCAGGTTTAAACCATATTCAATCTCAAGTGGGTGTAAAGTGGGCTTAGAAAAATACACCAAGTTTAAATCCACTTTAGTCACGGGTTCAATTTTTTCAGTTCGATTTATTTCTGCATTTTTTTTTTCAAGGAAATCATATATTGAAAAGTGACAACACGTGTATCTGTCAACAGCATAAGAAAAAAAATATTTCATAGTATCATAATCATAATCATTAAAGTGTAAGCATAACAGTGAGATCAAAGGAATCGAGGGTACACTTGTTTCAGAATAGAGAGAAAGAAAAAAAAACGTGCAGGAGCATGCCGTCTTTACATTGCTTTAAGCACATGCTTGATAGTGATGGCAACCTCAGAATCTCAAAAGGAAATAAGAAACATGATAATACATAAACAAAATGGGCAATTTCCCATTGGAATGCTTTGTACCATTCGTGACTTCCGCAAGGGGATGCCAGTGGGGAAAAGAAAAAGAAAGAGCAATATGTGCAGAGTAATGAAAAAAAGTGCATTAAGTGCAGTGAAGTGTGCTTGTATTATACCCCTGCCACACATAGACTAGTGTGAAGGGGGTACATAGGAATCACCCTGATGTTGGTCGGGCGGTCGAGCGGTCGGTCAGTCGGTCGGTCTGTTGCAAAATCTTGCTTCGCGAACTCCTACAGCTTTGAAGCAATTTAAATGAAATTTAGGGTAAATGATGATATTGAGGTATAGATGTGCAAGACATGCTTTTGTGTTTGTCGGACAATGCGTTGCCATGGTAACCATAATTTTACCAAAACCTTGTGGATTGAATAACTTCCATAGTATTTAAGCAATCAATTTCAAAATTGGTATCTATGATGATCTATAGGCGTAGTTATGCAAAACACTCTTTGTGTTTGTACTTGACAAAGCGTTGCCATTGTAACCGCATGTTTTCTTCGAAATCTTGTGGAGTGATTCCACAGTTTTGAAGCAATTGAAATCAAATTTGGTGGGCATTATGGCCTTGAGGCATAGATGTGGAACACATAATTTTTGTGTTTGTCGGACAAAGCGTTGCCATGGTACCCATAATTTTACCAAAACCTTGTGGATTGAATAACTTCCACATCATTCAAGCAATTAGGGTCAAATTTAGTATGTATGATGATCGGGAGGTGTAGTTATGCAAGACACCAATGTGTTAATAATTATAAGAAAAATGTGTTGCCAGGGTAACCATTCATTTTTGTATCAAATTGAACCATTTAATCTATGAAGGTGAAATTTGGTGTGTATGATGCTCTTTAAGTGTAGTTTTGCAAAATGCCCTTTGTATTTGTATCGGACAATGCGTTGCCATGGTAACCGCATGTTTTCTTCGAAATCTTATGGAGTGAACTTCTTTCACAGTTTTCAAGCAATTGAAACCTAATTTGGTAGGCATTATGGCCCTGAGGAATAGATGTGGAACACATAATTTTTGTATTTGTCACACAAACCGTTGCCATGGTAACCACAATTTTACCAAAACCTTACAGATCGAATAACTTTTCCATCATTCAAGCAATTAAAGTCAAATTTAGTATGTATCATGATCTAGAAGTGTAGTTTTGCAAGACACCAATGTGTTAGTTTAAGGGAAATGTGTTGCCATGGTAACCACTAATTTTTGAATCAAAATAAACCATTCAAGCTATGAATGGTCTTTAAGTGTATAGTGACGCTTGGGGAAAGCATGTTTCCATTTGCTGTAAGTTTTATACTCAGTGTCAACTCTGTAATTGTACAGTAAACTAAAATTATTCTGTTTCCAGTTCGAGAAGTGCACAAACTTGGTATTAACGTCATTGCCTTCATGATATCACATACTTAAAAAACAACACGAGGGGCGGGGGTATTAATCACCTTCAGTGACAATTCTAGGTATTACTATAGATCAATTAAAACAAATTTTTATGGATGTGAGTAGTTGTTATAATGGTTGTGGACATACATGTGTGTATCTAAAAGTATTTGTGTGTGTGCTTGTGTGTGTGCGTCATGTGTGTTTATGTTTGTGTGCACGTATTATGCGTGTGGGTTGATACATTGATTAATTTGAAAATTTGAAGAAAACCCATGGTATTATATTATATTGTATGTTCTATTCTATAGAGGACCATCTCGCTTTGAACTGTCCGATTACAAGTGTCAAACACGGATTCAGGAGGGGGAAATCATATGTTACCCAATTACTGCACTTGACGAATGACTGGTTTCACTCTTTGGACGGCTCACATGCCTCACCTGTAGATGTCCTGTTCCTCGATTTTTTTTCCCATGCTTTTGACAAAATGCCTCACGATATTCTTTTTCATAAGCTTTCCACTCAATATAATGTCACCGGAAAGCAGTGGCACTGGGCCAAAGATTTCCTCTGCGGACGTGAGCTGCGAGTTTTGTATAGAGGTGTCCACTATGACTGGTCTCATGATCTCCCAAGGAAGTGTTATTGGGCCCCTGTTTTTCAACATGTTCATTGATTTTCCTGTCACTGCTTCATCAAAAGTAGCCCTCTTCGCCGATGACACCGTGTTATATCGATCAATTCAATCTGCCAGGGATGTTGAGGCTCTTCAATTTGACCTGAATCATGTGCCATACCGGTGTACCCGCAACCGTATGGATATCAATGTCAAGAAAACAAAAGTTATGCGAATCGCTGGATCAAGGAAAATGAATGTTGCCAAACCGGCGTATTTCATACAGGAAGTGGTGTGGTGATAAATCATAGGTTGTCATGGGAAAGCCATGTTAATTACATAATTTCTCATCTGAAAGCTCGCACACAAAGACTTTCTAAGACAGCCATGTACCATTTCCCATTTTGTGGGATCAGCTGCCCAAGGACTTGCGCACAGATTTTGTGCTTGGGAACTTTCCGAATTGGCATCAAAGAGTGAAGGCGCGTGTCTCTTCTTTGATTAGACTCCAATATTTGTATATCTAAAGTATGTATTTTTTAAAGATCTCTTTGCAAGGGTATTTTGAATGGCATATTCTGGATACATATCTTTACAAAAATGGAATTTAGTTAACACTCATGATTTTTTAGTTATTGGCTTCGAATTCGGCACATGTTACAACTATCTTCTTGCTCGCTGTGCTGTGTGTTCCCATGGTAACAGCATATTTTGAATGAAAATCACAGAATATTATTGTGAATTCACTTAACTCCCTCAGCTTTTGAGCATTTGACTTGAATTTTGGCACATATGACAGCTACTATATACAGTTGTGCAAACTTCATCATTTTTTCTTCATGTTAATCATTGTGTTGCCATGGTAACATCATTATTTAAATGAAAATCACAGAAATTGCTGATTTCCATACCTCACTCAGGTTTTGAGCACTTGACTTGAGATATGGCACATGTGACTGTCAGTGAGCAGAGTGTGCATTTGTTCAATGTTGAGCGGTGCATTACCGTGGTAGTTTTTTTTGGGTTCCCCCCCCCCCCCCCCCAACAGAAAGCATGCGGGTAATCAGTGGTTGTGGAGCTGGCTCCCTTGGTGTTGAGTGGGGGAGATGGACACCTTGAGTGATAGTTTTAGTTGTTTATGAATTATGAATTATTTTTTTCTCTCTCTCTTTCTCTCTCTCTCTCTCTTTGCAGTTCTGTTTTGTTAATTGTCCAAATTTATATGAAGTTAAATTGAAATGCTGTAAGGGAATATGGGTTGCATGGAAACTTTAAACTTTATTATACATTGTGCATTAACTGTATGTATTTTTAAGTGAGTCTGGACTGATGTAGGTAGCCATTTAAGAGCTGACATACATATATGCAATCTTTTTTTTTGGGGGGGGGGCTAGTTTTCTTAAGTAGAAAATGACCTTTGATATTTGAATGGAGTAAGAAAGATTGGTCGTTACACATATCTTTGTTTGACACTTACAAAGTTACAGTTGTTTTTTTTTATGTATGCCTCTTCAAGAAATTGGTATCTTTTTATATTGTCAACTGACTGTTTTGGGTGCACCAGGTGGGTGGGGGGGGGGATGGCCTGAGGGTCCAAGTCATTTAGTTGCCTCTTTCCATACCCGGACTGCCGAACCTGGTGCACCCTTACCATTCCAGTGTATTTTCTGATTTCAAGAAATGTTATATTGATATTTGTGAATGAAAGCCGAATGAATAATGATAATAATAGTATGCAAAATCATTAAATGAGCATCAAAAAGGAATCAACTTTATAAGTCAAAATTAAAAAAAAAAACCTATTTTATCTCTTTTAATATGCCTATCTTTTTTTTCTAAATAGGATATTCCTTAAATGATGCCTTAAAGGAATTTAGAGAGGAACATGACTTCATATAGTTGGGTAAAGCGCTACATACATGCCGTCCGTGATGCCTGATTGATCTTTAAGCTGAAGCAAGTTTGGGATTATTTGAATGATAATCTGGTGAATGACGCGTCGGGTAGAAATGTATATTTGAATTAACATCATTTCAATTTCATTTCAATTTCAATTTTCAATTTCAATTTATTTTCATATTTCTCGATGAAAAAATACATCAAATATAACAAAATTAAATGAAGTACATGATATCAAGCTGGAGACATACATAAAATATTGCAAATATATAAAACATATAGTGGTCGATCTATGAGGTTTGGAATCTGTGAAAGAATGCTAAAGAAATATGAAGGAACCTACTTAAAAGCGAGCTTGTTGAGCGTAGGTCCCAATTAAAATCGAGTTAAAGATTAAGATGGGGAGCACGGGTGCAAGCCAATATAAGCCAATATATAATAACAATAATACGGTTAAGAAAGTATTAGAAATTTATACATTGCGTAACACATGCACCTGCAAATTCCCCCCCCCCCAAAAAAAAAAAAATACCAGCTGTTACCTCGCCCAACTGTCTTAAAGAAGGAAGAATATACAATAGGTCATAAACACAGTGACAGAATTTGAGGGCACAAACAGCTGGTTTACCATGACAACTACTCTGGAGTACAGTACAGCGGGATAGTCCTGTACAGCACAAAACAGGTTTCAATGAGCTGAATTGATGTAATTATTCAATAAATACTGTCTTAATTTGCATTTAAAGGATGATAGTGAAAAACACTCTGTGACTTCAGAGGGGAGATCGTTCCAGTATTTCTGTCCCGCATACATAATTGTTTTCATCGCGAAAATTGTTCGAGTACGTGGAAGGTGATAAGCGTCCCGTTGGCGGGTGGGATAATTGTGAACTGAGTAGTTTCTTTTGAACATGTGAAGAAAAAACATCAGGAAGATCATTCGTGGAGTATTTATACATAAAAATACCTAGGTTGTAATCAAACAAGGTAGTTAATTTCAAAATTTTATTCTTGTGAAAAAATTCATTGGTATGATATAGATATCCGGCGTTATTGATAATTCTGATGGCGCGTTTTTGGAGAAGAAAAAGCGAATCAAGCAAAAATCTGGACGAATTACCCCATGCAAGAATTCCATAGTTGAGGTAAGGGGAAATCATTGTTGAGTATATAATTTGTAATATATGTATGGGGAAAAAATATTTCAGCTTATTTAAAATTCCTATGTTTCAGGACAAAATTTTACTTAAATGATTAATATGGGTTTTCCAGGATAGATCACTATCAATGTAAAGTCCTAGAAACTTGATACTATCTACCTGGTTTAAATTGATACCATTGATCTTAACATAATCAGAAACAGAGTGCAGAGAATTGCTGAACAGCATATAATGCGTCTTATCAATATTTAGTGACAACTTATTTGCGTAGATCCAGGACTGAACAAGTTTCAATTCATCGTTTAACATTATGTATAAGCGTGTTAGAGTTATGATGTGAAAGAAAGAAATTTGTGTCATCAGCAAAGCATATGAAAGAAAGAATCTGAGACGAATTTTGGAGGTCGTTTATGTACAAAATAAATAATAATGGGCCAAGTAGGGAACCCTGGGGGACACCACAAGAAGTTGTTTTCAAGAGAGACTCATGACCGTTTAAATAAACATATTGCTTTTTATTAGTAAGGTAGTCTTTAAACCAATCTAGAGCTGTCCCACGAATGCCGTAATGGCTTAACTTATAAAGCAAAATATCATGGTCTATCGTATCGAACGCTTTCGAGAAGTCGAGAAAAACACCGATGGTATGGGAAGCGTCGTCTAAGGCATGTGCTACTTTATCAATGAAAGCTAACAAAGCCTGGGTTGTGCTATGCTGTTTTCTGAATCCAAACTGAAAATTTGAAAAAATATTGCAATTGATAAGGAATCTAAGAGTTTGTTTGTGAACAAGCTTCTCCAAAATTTTTGAAATTGAAGTTAAAAGAGATATTGGACGGTAATTGCTTACCGATTCTTTAGCACCCTTTTTAAATATTGGAACAACTCTAGCAATTTTCATCTTTTCAGGGACTTTTCCAGTTGACAAAGATTGATTGAAAATATAGGTAAGGGGAGTAATTATTTCAGTTATTATATTTTTCAAAAGAAAAACTGAAATTCCGTCATCACCTGTACTTTTCTTGTTATTTAGTTTGCTAACAATTTCTTTGATTTCTTCCTCGATAATAGGAACAAAAAACAAAGTCACTGAATACATCTGCCATCTCCCCTGGATTGTCTATCACGCGACCCTCTTTCAGAATACGATTTGGGGAATTCGCCTCAGTGCTGGATTTTAAAGTTGTGTTGATTACCTACCTTCCACGTACTCTTTATGTCAGATTTGCATCTATCGAACTGTCGGTAAAAATATTGTTGCTTAGCTAAGCGTAACGTAGAGGTCAGCGTATTTCGATAACGAACATAACGAGATTTAGTTGAAACATTTGGGGATTTACGGTATCTACAAAATAATCTGTTTTTCTTATTAATTGATTAATATATTAATTATGCATATGTTGAAACAAAAACAAGAGTTGGTTGGACTTATATTTAAGTATCTATATGATTATGTTATATTATGTTCTATAAATTCCAGCTGTGGCTTAGTCGGGTTTAAATTAAACCTACCAAGGACGAGGATTATTCTAACGATGGCCGAACAAGGCAGTAATAGTAAATAGTATACCTGGCGCACCTACCTATCTTGTTCTTGACTCAGCCCCTGTTGAACCACTAGTGAAGTCGTAAAAGGATAATACACCTTTCAAAAATGCAAATCACAGAAATAACAGTTCAATTACTTTCATACCTGCAAAGAATTAAACCCGCACAGAAGTGACAACTTAATTGCTTCTTAGTTTAGTAATCTGAAGCTGAAGCAGTATACTTTAATATACTATACTACAATTCCGTATCAAAAGGGGATTATGCGCTTGTTCTCACAGTGTGGCATGTAAATTTGTATGGAATTAAACAAGGGAAAAAACAGACAATTGCATTTGATAAACTGAAAATACTTTAATCACTATCACGTTAGTATGCAACAGAGCCATAATTAGAGAAGACGGTAAAAACTACGTTTCCTGATAACTATTCTCGTAGCCACTGGTTGCTGAAAACGGAATATTACGTGGTTTTCACGGAGATGAGATGGTCTCTAATATAATCATATAGATTTATCGCGTAAATATAGTATCCGTACCTTTCTATAACAACACCGCAATTTGTTACTTTAAAAAATAAAATCTTATATTTTTGGAAATAATGACCCTTCAGAATAACGAACCGTAGCCGATCATTGAGATGGTAGTTCTCTTCTTAAACTTTGGCTCCGTTGGGGTGAAGGTGCCGTTTCCTGTGAAGACAAATGACACGGAGAGAGATAGACTGATAGGGCGTCAGAGTGACAGAAGGAAGGACAAACTGACGACAAAGATCGGAATGGTTGCAGAGAAACAAAGTGGCAGAGCGACAATGCTACATTACGATAGAGACTGACAGAGCGAATGAATGACATTGCATAATATTCATATCTTACGTGTATAGCCGTTGTAAATTTACATATTTACAGTTCAGTAACTGCGTAAATCGTACAAGTCCTTAAATTGTTTAATGTTTATTCATACTACAGCACGCGGACCAGTCGGTACTCTTGTTCAATCACCTGGTTGAGAAGTATGATCTCAAAAAAAAGATGGCGACATTCGGTATAGAGGAAAAAGATATGAAGTTCATCAAGGCGCTCATCCTTGGAGAAGATCCAGTCGAAGAACAAGTAATTCCACTTATATAAGATGCCGTTCCAAGACGGCAGATTTCATGACTAATAAACATTTACATATTTTCACATTTTCTCCTCTCAGTGTTGACTCTGATCAATCTTAATTTCATGGCAAGTTACCCATTCAATTCAATAGACTATCAGCTGACTAATGATGTAAATAACTATTAAAAAAACAGTTGAAGAGTAAAGAATTGCTTCAATTCGCAATCAAGTGTAGAAGCACATTTTACGTTCGAGTGAACATGTGCTATCAATGTTACGCGTAGAGACACACCACCTTGAACTGGTGAAAGAAGATAACCCTCCAGTCACGCATGCACTGTTTGCACAAACGTGTATGATTTTGTTCAGAGAGAATGCAATTTGCTACCTCAATGTCATAACTAGAGGACATTACTTTATAGGGCCTATATAGTTCTTATATATTTGTCTGTTATATATCTGAGTAATCTGGTACTTGGAATTGTTCAAATAGTATGACGATCAAAACCTGAAATTTTATCTTTGGATTACGTTTGCTCATTGGTTATTTTTTTTTCTTGGACGACAAAACCTACCATGAGCACACAATGAATAAAAGGGGGCAGGAGGTCTGTGAAATAATAATAATAAAACATAACTATCCACCTCCAAAAGACCCTTCCTACTCGAACTGCAGTGTGTCTAGTATGGAAGTTTTGACATATTTGTTGAACAATACAACAAAACCCACTAAAATTTCGTCATTACAGGGACAAAACAGAACAGGTACATAAGTAATCATATATATTACAATACAAAAGAATCATCCGTTTGAAAAGCCAAATATCACAAGAATTCGGCAAAGGATATGAGTTAAAAGCATTCACTAGTTTTCCTAGTCTCATAAATATATTCTATGAAGATGGCAGGGTGTTTCTGACGCCAGTTGATTCACTATCTTAATAAAAAGATGACCTTGGCACTGTGGTTTGATTTACACCTTTGGACATTGCTTTTTGTCAGGCCCTCCAGAAGTACTACCTGTATCAAATTGTGAGCAACAGCCTTAATGGAGTCGACGTGGACAGGTGGGATTACTTTGCTCGAGACGCTCACTTCCTAGGGCTGAACTCGGCCTTTGAATTCCAACGTATCCTTCCCTTCGTGAGGATCTGTGAGATCGAAAATAAGGATGAAAAAACAAGGAAGCAGCTGTGTTTCAGAGACAAGGTGCGTACCTCATCTTCTTTACTCGATGGTAGGATTTTGCTACCTCTTCATTCTTCTCATTCAAATCTACGGCTATTTGCTCCGAAGATTTTGCAAGCTTTACAATCAAAATTTGATATTTATTAAACAACGATCTTGAATAGTTGCACATTTAACAATCAAAATATGATAATTAAATAATGATCTGACACCGCCGCAAGAATGCTCATAAATACATTTCAAAGGCATAATCTACCATTTGCAGATGTAACAAAAACTCAGCATTAGTGTTTTTAATTAGATCTGAAATGTGAGTTATGGATAGAAACAAGCACTGTAAAAGTTTGAATAGGTGAAATCGATGTTAATAACTGTTAAATATACATAATGTGAACATTAGCTATTAGAAAAATGTTTCGAGACTAAACTATTGAGAAGAATATCTCCTTATTTTTTTAGGCTTTATCGCGAACATTCTATGATGGTAGGATGATTTGTAGTTCAACAGACCTAAACATATGCATTAAATGTCATATCTTATTTTTTTTTAAGTCACTGTTCCCAAAGGTAAACAGGAACCTTAATGTTTTTAATGCTCACCTGCGTTAATACTGTTGTTTTCCCCTGCCCGTCCCCCGCTTTGTGGAATTTCTCAACAATGTCAAATTAGTTTCCTTAATATTTTGGGTTTCATGTGGTCATAAAATGTATCCCAACTATTCATCTAAATGATCTTTTTCCTCCAGGTGGCTGGCGACTTAAACGTCATGTTCTTAACCCGACGTAGATTGCACAACACCACCGTCCGACACCGGGTCACCGAGACCATCGAAATCATGTACAGACTACCGTTTTAAAGCAGAAATATTTTGTCAGGGTTTTTTTTTTTTTTCAATTATTTTGTCAATGTCCCTTTATGGAAATTATGGGACATGCAATCAAGATCCCCTTTAATAACCATACGTTATTCCGGTTTGGTACCGGTGTTTTTGTTTTTTTTTCACATTACAAACGAAAAGAGGACCATGTTTTATAATCTCTCGCGTTCTATTCCTATCGTATAGGTGTGACATGCTTTTTATTGAACGTATTGATATTCCGTCGTCCCAAATCGCTAATTTCATAGTGTAATCTTAGTAGCAAATCTATAACCACTGTACGGATTTAGATGTTTGAAAAAGATTCAATAATGAAGTCAACACGAAAATAGTATAAACATGTACTAGTACGCGCCCCATAGAGCAGTTGAGCCTTGAAAAGTTGGGTTCTACAATGACGTATATAATCGTAATGAGCTGAAAATGAAAACGTATTTACGTAAATAAACATTAATTATGTATGGGCGTAAGATAAGTTGTATAGGAATCGGTATGGTTATATGGTTCTTAGCATATAAAGTAAAGGTCATCCTGAATTGTAGACGAAAAAGGTGAAGAAGAACGTGAAGAAGCAGAAGAAGAAGAAGAAAAAAAAAAAGATTAAAGAAGATTAAAGGATTCTTGCAGATACAGAAGGTGATCCGAGAGGATACTAGAGAAGCACTCTGAGAGCTAGCCCAGACATCCACAGCTAGTTTGCACTAATACACACGTGCTGAAGATCGTCCAATTTCCCCAATAAAGAAACCTTTTGTTTACATGATCAGATTCACGTTGAGCGGCAGCTCGCCTGAGCAGAGCACTCGTTTCCTAAATTACGTGCAGCTTGAACTCCCAAGTTCATTAACCGTATCTGCAGGTTTGTTTTGGGTTTTTTTTTATTCTTAAAAAATCCATAAGATTTCCTGGATAACTACCAGAATTTAAGCACCTGTTTCTTGTGTCATCAACTTTAGTTCTGCAAGTTTCAGCCAAATCCGTCCTTAAGGGCACAATTTACCATTTGCAGATAATACAAAACCCAGCATTAGTGCTTTCGAATAGTTCTAAAATGTGAGTTAGGGATAGAAACAATCACTGTACATATTTGATTCGGTAAAATCGATGTTAAGTATTGTTAAATATACAAAAATAAAAAAAAATAAAAAATACAACAATAGTTATAACAAAAATGCTTCCAAATTAAACCGTCTCCAGTCACGGTTTAGTGAGAAAAAAATACAGATATCTCCTTATATTTTAGGCTTTATCGCGAAAATTGTATATGATAGGATGTTCTGCGGTACAACAGACCTACATCTAAGCATTAAATGTCATATCTTGAAAATTTTTAAAATCACTGTTTCCAAAGGTAAACTAGACCTTTAACTTTTTGACCTGTTTTGCGCACAGACAAACAACCCAACGCCGATGAAAACATAACATCCTTCCCTGGCGGAAGTTACAATAAAACTAATAACATCACTTGCAACAAATGGTAGTAGTCGTAATAACCCAAGTGGGGAGAGCCTAATTCAAAAGCATAAATTCTGTTACTTAAAAAAAAACAACAAAGCATAACAAAACAAATTACATCATAATGAGACACATATAAGAATAAACAGATTATAATGTACAGTACCGTATTGATATAAAGAACCACAACAACATAACAAAACTAAAGCAGTGGTCAATGTGGCAACTGTCAATGGTGAAGGGGATTTGTATAGTAGCTTTCCAGAGGCCAGTGTGATAACTGTTAATGCTATTAAAAAAAGTGTATTTGAATGGTAGGTTTCCTTTGGTCAGTGTTAACTAACAATGGTGAAGGGTACATTTGAATGGTAGGCTTCCAGTAGTCAGTGGTAGCTGTCAGTGGTGAAAGATATTTGAATGGTAGGTTTTCATTGGTCAGCTAGTACTAACTCAATGGGAAAGGGTACCAGTATTTGAATGGAATGCTTCCAGTGGTCGGCGATAACTGTCATATCGAATACGCCAGCCAAGCAGCATGCCCCCGTCAATCCGCGACTGCCGGTGTTGAAAATGTTTTGCACTCTCTGACTTCTGTCAGTGGACCTGATTCGTGCGAGATATCAACTAACTAACTAACGGTTTGTATGTCTCAGTAGAATATATGCCAAAGATTTATGTAAACACATAAGAATGCAGAGTCGCTGCAAAAATTTTAGTATTTTGCAGCCTTCAAAACATGACTCTATTTTATTTTGTCACAATAGATCTTGTGTCATAATAATGTTGATTTTCATCCGTGAAGTGGAACTGATTTCGAATTTATGTGAAACAACCATTCTTCTTCTTCCAAGTGATAGGCGTCTGCTTGGTTTTTACCTGGCAAATTGCGATAATGACCTGCGAAATTGCGAGGTGATGTAGCTCATTACATTATTGAATGCCACCGTTCGGCGTGCATACGAGTACTATAATGAGAGAGCTTTTCGCCGCGCTCTGGTCTGACTGGTCAGAGTCTTTCTTTTCTCAGTTCACACTTTTCCAGAGTGTGTGCTTTCTTTCCAATATTGAGATAAGTTAGGAAAGTCCTTTTTGAATTGAGTTACACATCACTCTCTAGCTTAGAGTCTGCTCTTTTTTAAATCTGCCCTTTACAAAAACCCGTGTCAGGTGACTTTTTAACGGTCTCGTGATACAGGGTCACATATAGGGTCACGGCCGAGCCACCTCGCGGCATGGTTACAACTCTCCAGTTCACAAGCAATGTGATTATCCTCCTACTGAAATTGGTCTATACCTTTTCCTTCCAAGAAAAGGCAGCGTCTGCATCTCTTCGGCTGTATTTTCAGTGAAACGATGGCCGAAGCTAACATTGTAGGAAACCGAGTTCCTCAACCCAGGTCAGACCAGCTTTCTAGAGGCAAATCGCTTTTGTGAAAGTCCTTGTCAGTAATTTGTCAGTATTTTTGTCCAGGAACTGAATCTGCGTCCAGGAAAGCCGATAGTCGGTGGCGAAGAGTCAACTTCACTTTGGTGTTGTGTGTTCTTGTCCAGGACACTTATAGAATCGGGCACACGTTGGGGCCTCTTTTCACGAGATCGGATGAGTCAATTTTCTGAGTCATATTGGGGTCTGTATTACACCAAAGCCACAGTTACCTTGTCAAACTCCAACTTTAATAGAGTGCATGGCAAGGACATAAGCCATGAGAATGTTCCAAAGGATTTTGGTACATTGCTCAATGAAGGGGCTTCTCTTGAGATGTTGATAAACTTGTCTACTCCTTTAGCTCAGCTATGGGGACTGCACTTGATCATCATGCTCAAGTCAAAGCGTGGATATTTAGATACAGACGTCCCCCTTAGTGGTACAACGATGGTATTTTCCTCTGCCCGTCGTGAGCGTCATAGAGCGGAAAGAAGATGGCGCAAGATGGCGCAAGATGGCGAAAATGAAATCTCCCGAAAACGTGAAGTCTTACCATGACTGCAAGGACAGGGTTAGAAGGGAATTCCTTACTGCTCAATCTGAATACTTTGATGAAAAACTCTCCAAATGTACTCCTAAGCTATTGGAACGGTCAATTTTTTCCTCCACCAAAAGAACACAGTTCTGCTACATCATGATTTACCAGTAGACGTAAGAAACCCGGTTACATCCTTCTTTGCTGATAATGTCAATGGTATTAGCTGTGACTTTATAACTAACTGCAGTAGCTTGGTTGTGAATTTTCCGAGGTGTAATCGCTACTGAGCTCACTTGAATAATCATGAAGAGTCCATCCAAGACTTGTAGTGTTGATCCTTTCCTACATGGTTGCTGAAGAATCTTCCGATTCTTGCTTCTTCGCTTACTGCTTTAGTAAAAGTTTCTCTCTTGTCAGGAACTTCCCCAGACTCACTGAAGCAAGCTATTTTTCGTATCCTCATATCCTCATATGACCGAAAAAAAAAAGTCTCAAGAACCACACACGACTTCCCAATATCGAGCTCAGAGCTAAGATTATTGAACGTGTGGTCACATCTCAGCATGTTCAGTACATCATCCCTCTGAGTATTTTTAGTCTGCCTATATGCGTGTCCATAGCTGTGAGACAGCACTCATCAAATTCCAAGATGATATCCTTCGCAACATTAGCAAAAAGGCTGATGCTGGTAATGCTTGACCTCGGTCTGCTGAGTTTGACACAACCGGTCATAAAATTTTGCTTTATCGCTTACGCATACGCAATACCATTGATATCAAAGATTCACCTCTTATACAGTTGGTATTCCCTTGGATTCAATACTCATGTTGTCATAGTATTGGGTAATCCTTATCTTTCGATTTTTTCATGATTTTTACTTGGAGTACAGGTACATTGTATAATTCAGGGTGAGAATAGATGAGAAGTCGTAATTTTTTCAACCCTATAAAGCCCAGGCTAGTTTGACTCTTTCCGGGCCCAAGGGGGGGGGGGGCACATTGTGCTCCCTATATAAATTCTTTATTATTTGACGCAACGATAGAACAACTCACACTCTACATGACCCTACATTTAAACTTTCTCAAGGTTATCCATTGAGTTGCTATTTATCAAAATATAAAAAGATACATACGAAATATGCTGAAAACATGAATTTCCCTTTATATATATTTTTTTAAAGCCAGAGTATACATGTCTGTATTTTGGACCAATCATTTTTATATTTTTCACAATAAAAAAGCAAGTCAAACTTCATTGTTTGTCATGGTTTAGATTTCTCAAGGTCACCAGATGGGAGGCGCTATCTATTAATATTTATCATAGTATAAAGAAATACATTTTGAAGGAATATTCTAGAAGTTATCAAAACTAATTCTAATTATTTTCTTTGCTTTTCAGCAGCTTGAATCACAAAATCTCAACTTAACCTTATTACTCAGGGCCTATATGGAGGATGAAATAGGTCAGTCACGGTGCATAGCGCATCCGACTTGAAATTCTAAGGTCCCCGGTGTGAGCCTCACCCCTGCTTTTTGCTTTTTTTAAAACACTTTTTCTTCTTTTTCTCTTGTTAGTCGTAGTCACCCTTCCAATTTTACCTATTTCTGATTTTTTTTATGCTTTACTTCTTTATTTTTCTTTCTTTCTTCCACTTTCTGTGAAATAGATCAACAACAAAGTACAATGGCTATCAACCCAATATTTGTACATGTTGAGTTCATGTCATGAACATCATTTCATAAAATAACAACTAGTTCCTCCAACACCATCTTGGGTAGGCAAATTAGGGGCAAAGGTCAAAAGTGTTTAATCCTGTATCTTGGTAAATACACGTCCTATCTTTCCCATATTTTGCACACGTCAGGAACATGTTGCAAGAATCATTTCACAAAGTAAAAACCTTTTGTTCAGATGCCATCTTGGCTGTGTAAAGTGGGGTCAAAGGTCAAATATACTCCATTCTGTAATCTCATTAGTGTATATGGTATTACTGTCATATTTTGCACACACATGGACCTCGATAGATGGCTAATTTTGTAAAATAACGACGCTTTGGTTGGACGTATTTATGTCTGTGCAAATGAGGTATTATCTCTACGGGAGTACATTTTTTTCTGGAAATGAAAAATGACATGACTGTCTTTATCGAGCACTAGTAAATTTATCCTTCGGTGAATTTCTTCCAGATTTTAATTTGTTGTAGATGAAACTTCGGGCTATTGTTCATGTGATCCATATTTCTTGTTGGAAGTCGGGATTACGTCCAAATACCTGGTTGAAATTGACGCTTAGCTTCAGTGTTGGGAGATATGTCTTTCTTTCACCCTCACATTTTGCACATGTTTAGTCCATGTCAAATCCATCTTTTCATAAAATAACAACTACCTTATCACACACTGTCTTTTCTAGGTAAATTAGGGTCAAATGTGATAACATTTATTTCCGAATATATCGAATCACCTAATTTGTCAGTGTTGACAAATTGCAAGTCTAGTTCTTCTGTATTTCTTTCTCCTCAAACGTTGTGCAGAGGTTAACTCAAAAAGTCCTTGGCCTATCACTTTCAAACTTATACCACATATGTGACCCTGCACCTCAAAACAAACAAAAAGTCGCCAGATATGAATTTTTAGTTAAGACCATATTCTGAAAGAGCAGACTTTAAGCTTTAAAATTATGTATAACTCAAATCAAATGGACTCTCCCAACCTATCTAAATATTGGAAAGAAAGCACAAACTCAGGAAAAGTGTGAACTGAGAAAAGAGGCTCTGAAGTACAGTGTCTATTCAAGCGCTTAATCTTTACCAAACCGTGCTGGCTGTGCGATGAATGGGGACAAAAAACAGGAAGTAAACCACCAGAGTAACAGAAATGAAGGGATTATCAGATTAAACTGAAATTAAGCATGCCTCATTAACACATTCTTTCCATAATTAATGCCAACTTTCAAAGCAGTAGCACTATCCTTTCAAAAGTTATTAGAGTTGAAAGTGAAGAATGTGGACAAGGTTTTTCAGAAATGAAAAAGGGATTCTAAAGACACACCTAATCACACTATTCTACCAAAAATGTTCGAGATAAACTGCTAAAAAAACACACTTTCCTGCCCGTTTTATGATACCAAATTTTAGCATAATTTAAAGAAGACCCGCTCTTTTAGAAAATACGAAAAATTCAAGTTCGGCTAGGTTGACCCATTTCACTTATTTTCAGTCCTCACGCAAAATCAATGTGTGCGACTTTATGTTCGTTTTGAGATGCACGGTCACATATGTATCGTGTCCCAAAGACGACAGATCTAATAAAATCATTGTGATCAGTTGACCGTGACATCACTATGACGTCATTATGTGAAATCATATTGTCATTCATATCTCATTAATGGGAGGAAATTTCTCAATGAAATTTACGTCTCATATAGTTCAAGTCAAGCTCTTTCTATTTATATTCTCAAATTCCATCTCTGCCCTAAAAATGTGCGCGTACGCGCGAGTTGAAATTTTTACATACTCCAATCAAGCTCAAATTTCTTGCACACGTTTCAGACCATTTGGAGCATTTTTTTAATGAAAAAATTGGACGGACGACAGATCTAATAAAATCATTTTATCCCATATGCAATACAAATTTCCCGTTTTTTCACTTTGATTGGATGTCTGAAATGTCAAGAAATATTTCTACCTAGTTTCAAGTCAATCCGACTCAATATGACGTCATACGGGCCCGTCAAAGTTGAAATTCCGCGCGCGCGTCAAAGGCGATATACTGTGCAACTATGCAAAAAAAAAAAAAAAAAAACACGCCAATGTTAAATCCGATTTTACTCGTCAGGAGGGACGGTGATCCCCAATTTTCTTTACATATTCTGAAACCTGATGAGTTGTATATGTCATTTCTGGGTTGGCGATGCTTGAAAAATGATCAAAAGCTATCAAATTTCTTAGTAAAATAAAAAAAGTCAATTTTCTAAATTACGTCATCAAATTTCAAGTTCTCTCGAGCGTATCTCACTTATCCTCTGCCGATTTTCACCTAGATTTCAGTATGTTCTAGCTTATTAAATGCTCTTTCATTAATGTACATTACAAAATTTGAATTGGATGACGGCATTACCTCGTAAAAATGAATTGAAAGTAAGCTTGTCAAATTTGACCATTTTACGTGTTATCGCTATGGGAGTGCAGTTTTCTGGAAATGAAAATTGACATGACTATCTTTATCGAGCTCTAGCTCAATTATCCTTCGGTGAATTTCTCCCAGATTTTAATATTTTGTAGCTGAGACTTTGGGTTATCGGTAATGTACCCTCCCTTTTTTCAGACGACGTCGCAATCACGTCGGAAAACTTGGTTGGCATTGGCACTTGGCTTCGATGTAGCGTCATTTTGCTTATTACATAGAGCCTATGAGTTATGAAGTCCATAGCGCATCCAGGGGCGTCACCAGCTTTTTTTCAAGGGGGTTGCGTTTTGACACTTAATGTAACGCGATTTTTTTTTTTTTTTTGGACAGACATTTGGAATATATAGGAAGCTCTCAATCCCAGACTTTTAGTGTTTTTTGAGGGAAACGAAGAGGAGAAAGGACTTTTTGCATTTTGATGTTGTAAATGGTGCAATTTGATGCTGGTATTTTGCGTGTTTTTATCGACTTGAAACAGTCCCACTTGTTTAAGGTAGCAGTACATTTTGATGGAAATTGTTGTTGAACAATGTGCCTATAAATCATATCATTTCAATAAACTTCTTGTACTGATTCTTACACTGATGTCATGAACGCGACCGAGCCCGAGCAAGGGGGGGGGGGGGGGAGGGTCCCACGGTTAGAACTGAAATTGCATTTTGATGTTGTAAATGGTGCAATACGATGCGTGTTTTTGCTTGTCTCATCGACTTGAAACAGTCCTTGATGTAGATTATTATTGAACAATTTGCCTATAAAATAGTATTATCCAAATAAACTTCCTGTTTAATATTTACACTGAATATCATGAACGCGGCCAAGCAAGAGCGAGCGGAGTGAGCGAGGAGGAGGATGAGGGAGGGAGTGTATCCCTCCCACGGTGAGCACTTTTTGCATTTTGATGTTGTAAATGGTGCAATTTGATGCAGGCTTTTTGCGTGTTTTATCGACGTGAAACAGTCCCATTTTCAAGTAAATTGTTATTGAACAATTTGCCTATAAATGGTATCATTTAAATAAACTTCTAGTATCAATTGTAAAACTGATGTCATGAACGCGACCGAGCCCGAGCAAGCGGAGCGAGCAAGGGGGGGGGGGAGGTTGTGTGAGGGGGTTGTCCCCCAATAAATGGATTATGGAATGACGGTGTGAAACGACAAATTACTGGCAGCAACATCAGGAGAATTGCATAACAATTAAATGCGAGCGAGGGGAGAGAGCGAGCTTGAAAATTTTGACATTTTACAGTCAAAAAGTGCCGTTTGTAGCTATATATTCTTTTTCGCTTTGGAATTTCAGGGGGGGGGGCACCGGGCGCAACTGCTGGCAATAACTGACAGCAATATCAGGAGAATGGCATAACGATAACATGCGAGCGAGCGGAGCTTGCGAGCTTGAACATTTTACATTTTACAGTCCAAAAACTGCCGTTCGTAGCCATTTTGTTCGCTTTGGGAATTAAGAGGGGTGGGGGGACGCATCGGGCGCAGCTGCCGGCAATTACTGGCAGCAACATCAGGAGAATGGCATAGAAATTAAATGCGAGCGAGCGGAGAGAGTGAGCTTGAAAATTTTGACATTTTACAGTCCCAAAACTGCCGTTTGGAGCTATATTTTTTCGCTTTGGAAATAAAGGGGGGGGCGCACCGGGCGCAACTGCCGGCAATTACTGGCAGCAGCATCAGGAAAATGGCATAACAATGAATGCGAGCGAGCGGAGCGAGCGAGATGAAAATTTTTACATTTTACAGTTCCCAAACTGCCGTTTGTAGCCATATTTTTTCGCTTTCGAATTTGGGGGGGGTGCAACGGGCGCAACTTCTGGCAATTACTGGCAGCAATATCAGGAGAATGGCATAACGATTAAATGCGAGCGAGCGAAGAGAGCGAGCTTGAAAATTTTGACATTTTACACTCCCAAAACTGCCATTTGTAGCCATTTTTTTTTTCGCTTTCGAAATAAAGGGGGGGGGCGCACCGGGCGTAGCTGCCGGCAATTACTGACAGCAACATCAGGAGAATGGCATAAAAATTAAATGCGAGCGAGCGGAGAGAGCGAGCTTGAAAATTTTAACATTTCACAGTCCAAAAACTGCCGTTTGTAGCCATATTTTTTTCGCTTTGGAAATTAAGGGCGGGGGCGCACCGTTCGCTACTGCTGACAATATTACTGGCAGAAACATCAGGAGAATTGCATAAAGATTAAATGCGAGCGAGCTCGAACATTTTGACATTTTACAGTCCAAAAACTTTGAAGCGACTCTTTTTGCCGTTCGGATGTTCTGAGTACACTGCGCACATCTTGCTTATTATCATGCAGAATGCCAACCAGGAATCACGCTGAATCACAATCCTTTGTCGGCTCCGGACTTTTTGAACAATGTTTCACACTGTATACCTCTTTAATTATGGTTAAAAGATATCATAGAAAAAATATCTTATTTCTTGATCACCCTTTCATGTCGATTTCACAGTTTACTAACCCTTGAATTTCCATTTTGGTAAGTCTTTTTTTTTTAACCAGCGGATGGGGGGGGGGGTAGTTACGCCACTGCTTTTGGGTGAAATAATTGGACAGATTTCTAACAAAAAAGCAAGAAAATCTTTTCATCGAATTATGATTATGTGGGGTGGGGTAAATGGTGCGCTTGCCTTCCAATATTCTTATGGGGGCAACATTTTTTTCTTTCAAAATCAAGAAAATCTTCTCATTTCGTGAATTATTAATTGTGGGGGGGGGGCAAAATTATAACATGCTTGCCTGCCCCTTCTAGTATTTTTATGGGGGCAACATTTTTTTTTTTTTTTTTTTTTTTTGCTGTCAAAAAAAAGGTAAGAAAATCTTCTCGTCTCTGGAATTATGGAGGGGGTGGGCAAAATGATATACTTCATTTTTTGAATGAGGATAAGGCTCGCACTTGGGCTGGCAATATGGATTGGTCAGAAGTAACGTACATAGATCCTACATACTTGTAAGTAGCACACGTACGTGCAAACGTGTACGTGCTCCGTATACACTGTATAGAATACTAGTAGATATGTATAAAATCAGTGCTGCCAGAGCCAGGGGTGCGAACTGTTTTTGCCCACGAATTTTTTGTCCCTGGTGCAAAATAATAATAAACTAGAAATGTCGCTTTGGCGACTGATGCCTCCGCCATAATGCATGATTCTCCCAATAGGTGTATGGTACAATGTCTTCACAATGTGTTATCATGACATTTCACATAACTGGCAAAATATTGAAAAGACAGGTTTGTCAGAAATATCTTGAATGTTCACTTTTCTTGAACTAGGTTTGCTATAATTGTCTAAGAGTGCAGGTACATGTATTGGAGAATTGACGATTTTTACTTGACTTCTGCGACCGACCCTTTTATATGTTTATGCATTGAGTAATTTTCAAGGTATGAAGAAAGAGTGTAATTACAGTATAGAATAGATTTTTTTTTTTTTTGCATTTAAACCCGCCCATTGACCCTTAACCTTTGACCTTTGACCTTCTGGCTGGAAATTTCCCAGAGAATCTCTATTAGGTAATACATGTATATGTCAAGTTTTAAAATAATAATGCAAGCACTGCATATACTAGTATATGAGGGAAATAGTACAATTTCGAGGAGTTGACCTTGACCTTTGACCCCCTGACTATTGACCCATGACCCCTATATTCCCTAGATAATCCCTGCCAGTCAGTACAAGCGTATGTACCAATTTCCATGAAGATACGTCAAACCATTTGCGAGAAAAGTGAAATTGTAGCATTTTCACCGAACCTTTGACCTTATAACATGAAATTCTCTCTGGAGACTCTTTATGCAGTAGTACATATGTGAAATGTGATGGGATAACTGTATTACAATAATAAACGCAAGTTCCCCTCAGAAACTGTGCGTGACACAAGCCAGCGAACACACGTTCACCCATGCAGAGACGCTTTAAATGCTTGTTCCGCTACGTATTTTCGAAATCAATTCGTATTTCGTTATAACGGAGCACATTTCTTTTGTTTTTCTTTGTCTGTGGTGCTCGGAAAAGACTTCGTTATAACGGAAATTTCGCTATAACCGTGTTCGTTATAAGCGAATTTTGCACCACAGACTTTAATGGTGATAATTTTGGGACCAGAAGATTTACTTCGTTATAACGAAATTTCGTTCGTGTTCGTTGTAACGGGAGTGCACTGTACTGTACATGTACCGAGTTGTCACATTCAAGGCGAAAATGCAGATACAGCTTGAATTGGGAAAACTGTCGATTGAGAGAAGAGAGTTGACCAGGCCAGTTGTATACTGGGACAAACTTCTTGTCCAGGATCATCCCCCATTTTATGTTGATGCAGTGACTGCATCATGAGCAGCAATTCGGTACAGTGTATTTGGCCCAGTATATACTGGACTCCTGTCATAACGAGGTCCTCAGGCCTACAGTTTTCTTTCGTTTTACCAAAGTAAACAATAATGCAACAATGTGAGCCAATAATATGGCATCAATTTCAATTTCCTTGTAACCGTATTTATTAGACAGGAGTGCACTGTGTGTACGTATAAAGACTGATGCATAAAAGAGTTCCGTGAATAATAGTTCTATTTGAACATATAATGCAAAAAAAAAAAATGAGACACAACAGTCTCGTGATCAACTCACAGTGTTGTTCTTTGGCAGATCGAGCACAGGTCAGTTGCAGGTTGTAGGTGACAGCGACATATGGCAGCAGACCTTTCCAGACTTTGCGAAATGTTGGCAAGGTTTCTTTCTTTCTTGGCGTTGCATTGTTGCAATTCCTGCATTAAATCTATTAAGTACACAAATAAACCACATACAGGGTATGTCATCTTTGATAATCTAACTAAAAAACAACAGTAATGTAGAGCTGGGCAAGATCAAGAATTGGATGCTATAAACATGCATGACCACAGGAACCAGGGGGACCCGGGCCCCTACTTTTTCCGCACCATACGAAGGAATACATAAGATGTCCCCACTTTGGGTCCCAACCCCCCCCCCCCACACTCCCTCCCAACTTTCTTTACCCCGAAAGTGTGTAAGTGGCACTAGAAAGAAATACATAGATAAAAACCTTGAAGTGTGAGCACCATAAGGATATATGTTTTGGCGCTGAAGACTTTTTTTTTTTTTTTTTTTTTTTTTTGCTTGTAAGCTGAAACCCAGAAGTGGCATCAGAAGTTGCGTTCAAGGCCTTTTTTTTTTTTTTTTTGCTTGATACCTCATGAAACTCAAAAGTGCCCCCCCCCACTTTTGAAAACCTTCCTCGAGCAGTGATACAAAGACTCTGCATGGCATACTGCAATCAATCTTAAAAAATTAACCATTTGATCTTCCCAACTCTGTTAATGCTGCATTGGAAATCTTCATAAGAAAATAGATCTTATATCAAAGGGAGCGAATGTGCATTTTCCTGGCCTCCAGATAAAACTCACCTTTTCCTTGGTGTCACAAGT